>NC_056735.1:549992609-550240109 GCF_019279795.1 Protopterus annectens
TGGGGGATCGCAGGTTTACCCCGGATATCACTTCTGTGTCACTGTTAGACAGAGGCACAGTATACTAACCTTGAAAAAGGGCATAGCAAAATTAATTTAAAATGGGTGGCGAAAGCCAAACACACTCTCGCTAGGTTATAAATGCCCTAGGGCAGATAGCCTAGTATGAACCTATGAACCTTCCATAGCTGTGGGACATATGCTTCTTGTATGGAGAGATTGATAAGAATAGAAATATGGTAGGATAAGGATTCAGCATCTATTTTTAGGAAGCTTGCTGGTAGATTGCCAGCGGCAAGGGTGGTAGGTTTCAGTTTTAGGAGTTTTTTTTTTTAATTGTTGTGGTGGGACCGAGTGAGAGAGTAAAGGATCGGATGTTATCAGGGAATTTGGTTGAGTTATATGTAGGGCTATTTTTGGATAGTTGGGAGGATAGTGTTAAGATGGATTATGTGAAGTGCTGATTGAATTGGGAGGCAATGTCCTTGTTGCCATTCGTGGAGTTAGGAGTAGGAGTAATCGTATTGCCTGGTTTTAGAAGAAGGTTTAATGGCATGCCAAAACTTTTGGGGATCATTTGAATGTTTGTTTTGATATTGAGGAAGTAATGATGTGTGTATGCATGTACTGTATTTGCTGTGCTTTATTTTGGAGATTGTGTTTAGTGATGTATGTTATGGTTATCTGTCAATGTTTGTTATATTTCTATATCTGTAACTTTAGTGTTTCATATCATTTTGTGTTACTTTCTCTTTCTACTCAAGCTGAGATTTCAAGTGATACAAAATTAGCCAGGTTTCAGAGTAGATGCAGGATTATTGTAGACTGATTATAGATTTCTACATTAGAACCCAAGATACACAGACAGCAGGAAATTTGCAAACGTTCAGCATGATATAATATCTGCCCAGGTTATGAGTGCATTTACCATGCCTGAAACAGCTGAGTGGAAAATATCCATTTGCTAGGTCATTGACTGCAAATTACTAGCAGCAGCTTGCAACAACACCATTTATTGAGAAGTCCTTGCTCCTGACCTAAATAAATTAAATGTATGTGAGAATACCATGTTAACCTGCTATGTGCTTCAATTTATATGAAAGTTGTTTTCAATAATAGAACTCTGTTTACAGTAATTGTAGAGAATCTATTATACAGCTACTATAGCTGAAACTTTTCTAGGCTATACATAGTGAAACTGCACTGACTTTTCTCAGCTTAAAGTCAACAGTAATAAAAGTTATCTGAGCTGTCAAGTACAAATATATATAGTTATGACCCATTGTATTATTTAAGTTCATTATGATTAAATAAACTTATATATGCTTCATTCTTGTAAACTTCAGAATAAAATTCCTGGAGCATTTAAGCCTGTTTCCATATGACAAAAAAAAATTCAGTTAACAGAGACAGAAAAAGTAGTGAACCTTGACATGCTACTTGTCCATACAGTCAGTTTATACTTTATCTTAAACCTTTCAATAGAGAAGAACAAAAGAATGCAATTATTACAAAAATAAAATCATTTGTGCAAGGAAGATAACTTCTGTCATGGTACAGCGCATTTATATCAGCAAACAAACATTGTGGAGATACTCAGACAAATTAAACATTTGAGAGTTTTCTGAAGTGAGAATATCAATCCTAGACAGAAAGCTTTGGTATGAGGAAAACATTTACAAACGTATTTTGTCTTTACTCCCATGTTTTAAAGAACAAAATTTTAACAGTTTATTTAATGACCAATTACTAGTCAATTAATCAATTACTAGTCAATAAATAAAATATTAAAAAGAAGGAATGTGTGCAATGCTGTAGACTTGAGCAGGGTTGTACAAGACTGCAGAAATTGTATGGAACTGTGGTAGGCTAATATAAGCCATATAAGACATGTAACGGCAAATATTTCCAGCATATTGCAGTCTGCTAATAGATGGAACTCCATTCTGCTTATACTATGCAGTAGGTGGCATGCACTGGGGTGAGCAAATGAATGAAGTAGCACTAAAAATGGTAAATTCCAACATTTCTGCTTTCTGGTCATCATCTACAATATTAGATTTTGCATCTTTTTATTAAATATGCTTTAAGGAAAGTAATTTTGAGATGGTAAGATTGTGTTATGACCAGTGCATGGAAACTGGCAGTAATTTTTTGAGGTGTGGACCGAGAATAATGATTCTCTGTGTTTGAAGAAGCTTACCTTTCTCACAGCATTATTTCTTGGCTGCCAAGAAAAAATAGTACTCCATAAGTAAGAAGGCTGGGAGCAGAGAATGCATAGTACCAGTATATGATTTCTGAGGTCACTAAGTTCTACTCCATCTGCTGAAAATGATCAACACATTCAGGTATAGTTTTAAAATGAATAACTGAAGAAATGAAAAGCCATGTGACAGGACTGGAGGAAAAACAGCATTATGATTTCAGCAGCTGAGTATGTTCCTGGACAAAAAATGCCAAATAATATAATTCTTTAAAAGTGACTGTTTGGTAATTTTCATTTTACTCATTAGCACAACAAAATAAAAGGAATGACTGATGTATAGGACCATAGCAAGAATCTGCTCGTCCACTGTTATTTGGTCTTTTAAGTATAAGTGCTAAATTATCTTAATATGGATTGTAAAATTCTATGTTAACTGATAATTTCATACCAAATGCACATTTTAATGAGAGCAGGTACATCATTCAGAGTTCTATACTAGTGGGCAAATAGAACTGATTACTGACTTTGAAATTTGTCGAGAACTGGCATGGTTCAAATAGATCAATCCCCCTTTCCTTAACTGGCATAAATACAGTCCTGGAATTGATTATGATCTTTTACAGGAATCAAGGGACCTCTCCCCTGAACATTATTACTTTATTTATTAATTTATTATAAATATGGTGGATACTTGGTGTGGATAGAGAAGGTAACCTCGGAAAAGGCAGAAATGATTTTTCTGTCTCTGGAACCTAGTCATCTGAAACAGAGCAGCATGAGTTTGGCAAAGAGTTCTGAAACTTGGATGGTGCAGTGGTGCATTGGTTAACTTTGTCACCTCACAGCAAGAGGTTCTCCAGTTGAATTCTTGGCTGGGGTACCTTCTACGTGGAGTCTGCATGTCCTCCTTGCATTTGTGTAGGTTTCCTCCAGGTGTTCCTGTTTCCTCCCATGTTACAAAGACATGCATCTGGAGCATTTCTCCATGGGCCTCCACTGAAAACTGACTCATTCCAAGTCAGACTTTCTCAGTAAACAAATAAATATTTAATTCTTCACTCTGCATTTAACAATTCCTTATCATCCATTATTCAATTATAAAATGACATTTTTCTGTATAAAGCATATTTGTAATACTCCTTAACTCATTCCCTCCAGTAGAGCTCTTTTGAGTATGTACCCTTAACTCCAAGTGGACGTGGCTTGAGCCTTTAAAAATGAAGTTATCACCTTGCAGTTCTAACAAATACTCACCGACATAGATCAAACATCAATACAACTGAGTTTGCCATCGTGTATGCTTTAAGATAAACTATTCGGATACCTTGCACGTAGCATGGTTTTGGAAGTATTAATGAAAATATGAACAAGCCATGTTTGATGCCTAGAGGTGCTGTAGGAGGTAACTGCAGATGCACCTGGAGGTATTACTTGGATAACCCATTTTATAAGAGAAGGAATGGCCTAGTTATTTAGTCTGTAACTAGAATAAGAGAAGGAATGACCTGTTATTTAGTCTGTAACTAGGATAAGAGAAGGAATGACCTGTTATTTAGTCTGTAACTAGAATAAGAGAAGGAATGACCTGTTATTTAGTCTGTAACTAGAATAAGAGAAGGAATGACCTGTTATTTAGTCTGTAACTAGGATAAGAGAAGGAATGGCCTGTTATTTAGTCTGTAACTAGGATAAGAGAAGGAATGGCCTGTTATTTAGTCTGTAACTAGGATAAGAGAAGGAATGGCCTGTTATTTAGTCTGTAACTAGGATAAGAGAAGGAATAGCCTAATTATTTAGACTGTAACTAGGATAAGAGAAGGAATGGTCTAGTTATTTACTCTGTAGCTAGGTTTTGACCTAATTTTCAATGCATTGAGAAAAAGTGATCTAAGTTTCTGGCTGCTGAAGGACAGGACGTATTTTCAGTGCAGTCAGTTAATGTCACTGCATTTTTGTTTTTGGCAAGGGATAGGGAATGATACAGAGCTGTTTGCATTATGGTAGTTCAAATCTTTAATAGAACAGTGGCCATGAAAAGTCGGGTCTATATCATGAAATCAAAAGACGTAAATGTCGAATACGTAATGGTCGACACCTACTACTCAAAATACCTAAACGTTGAACAACGTAAACATCGAAACTCGAAATGTCGAATGATTTTGTTTGGCCCCGCAAACAACACCCAGTGTGATAACACCAAAAACATAATATAAAACAAACCCCACTGCAGTGCAACACGTCACTCAATTTACACCTCCAGTAACACTTAAATATATAATATATGTCCTAGTGCACATAAACTAAAATAAAGAGTATGTCCCCTACTAACTCTACACTATGTGAACGGTGCATACTATCTACAGTCCATAGTATGTCACATTATACCTTTAACAACATAGCAACAGCTCTGAGGAATTGGGCAGCACTATACTCCTGCCTATTACAAAGGACAGATTTCAGATGTCCCTCACGTTCCATAGTCTTCCTTTTCTTGGGTGACACGGCACATGCAGACAGCAGCTGTAAACGTATCTCATCCACCCTATTCTGCTCTCGTACTAAAACAGAGAGCACACAGGGTATATCAGAGATTCGCCTGCCAAGCAGACAACGTATTCTGTGGTGCCAACCCTCCACATGATTTTGTGTACGTGGCAGCCCATGATCATTTAGACTAGACACATTCAAGAATGCAATCGGATACATTGGAGGGAATCTACTAACAACTACTGAATGAGTAAACTGCTTACGTACACGGCCCAACACAAAAACATCGGAAAAGTAATTTAACAGCTCTTCACCCTCCACAGGGAAGGTTTTACATAGCTCTTTAAATACTGGTACAACCTCATCCTCTGGCAGGAAACTCAAAGCGATCAGTTCTTTCACAGCACTTTGAAATTCAATGCAAGTACCATACAATGTCGACAGTTGTAGCTGTTGTACCTTACGCCATGCACACTGCGAAAAGTGAAACAGGCAACCTTTATTAATAACTTCACTAAAGTTAGCTGCAATACTTTTTATTGCAGCTAACTCGAAATCACATAACAGGAACCTCACTTTTGGTGTTAAGTTCAACCGTCTGCATAATGTAAGCAAGCATTCCCACATAAAATTATACGCTTTAAAGGATTTCTTTGTCATTAGTGCATATAATAAAGGTACACATTTTCTGTTATTATTACGATCAATGATGGCATGTATACTATATAACTGCCTACAGAACTTCCCCTTAGTCAAAAACACACCATCCATGAACCACATTTTACTGTCACATAGATCCAGTAAGTTTTCCTGAGTGGTGAATACCAACACATGCAAATTAGAATGTACATCCACCTTACATTCCTGATAAAGCTAGATTCCTTTAGCTTAAATTCATCTAACGAAATGGAAGATAGACAAGTAGTAGGCTTTACATTCATTAAAAGACCTTTACGTCTTACTCTATTCACACGCTGTAACCGGGACCTATGTGTAGGTAATGTGACTACACCTCTCTAAGGAAGTACTAGCCAACACATCGTCAACTAACAGGGCAGGAGTTGCTCTACAATCTCTGGACATGTTCTTTAGCTTTGCACAGGCAATGTACTTATCTATCTCTGTTGCATCTGGAAAATGCTGATGTACCGTAGACTTCACTAATATGTTCTGCAACTCATTCCATTCTGTTACAGCCCTACCCTTACACTTATGGCTTTGCTTTAAACGACAGCACAAGTACCTCTTATTTTTCACAACCTTTTCTAACACGTACAAATATCCTTCTGTCACAACCATACTTCTTCCATTTTGTGAATCCACACTCTCACACACATTACCTATCACACCAGGTCCTGTTTTGTCAGCGTTAGCCATAGTTGCTACCGGTATAACGGGTATGCACGCCGAACTACTCTACATACTTATATTTATACAATCTGTTATATTTTAATAATTTACACCATGATACTTACATGTTATTAAAGCTATCTGCATTTTTCTACATTATATCTTACAATAATGTAATTGAAACATAATATCCACATATACTAATTTACATATACTGAGCAACTTCTGAGTGACGTTTCACGTAGTGTACGTGGAATGGCCAACTAAAACATTTTGGTATTTTGTTTTCCGATATTTACTGATTTCGACATGTAGGTATTTCGACAAATAGGTGTCGACCATTACGTATTCGACATTTATGTCTTTCGATTTCATGATATAGACCCGAAAAGTCAATGGCAGCTTTCTGCAGTGGCAGATTATAGAGTAGTGATTAAGAGGCTTTATGTCAAGCTGGATCATCAGCATGGACAACTGGAGCACTGACTATGACCCAGTTTATCTAGATTCAATGTGTGGAACAGACAGTGACACAGGATAGAGTAGTCTACATTAACACACCCATCTTGGTGGGATATGAGACGTTGTGTGTCATTATTTTTAACACCTTTACTGAATTATCAGTTAAGACATAAGCAAACTATTTTAACATATTCTGAGTCACAAACATTATGCATCATATTTATTCTTCTGTGTATTTATCACCAATTCAACATGACATAAATTGATCAATTCCTGCCTTCTTTTAACCATTCCTCCTCCAAAACATTATCTTGCATTTAATGTACCTACAGTTTCCAACTTCTTTCTATGTATTTGCTGATACTCTTTTCTAAAGATCCCACTTGCAGTTCTTTTATCTCTGTTAAAATATTCAATATGTCAAACAGAGTTGTTTTACACTTTAATGTCCATTTTCTAGTAATTGCTTTTTTGGCAGCTATAGAATTAAACTTAACAAGGCTTTATTATGTCTAGACAGCTTAGATCTTGTATCCCATTTCCTTATTTACACTCATTTGATCACCTAATATTTCTGAGAGATTACTCTATAGGTCATTTTAAAGTGTGCCAGCTCATTATACTCCCAGAACATATGTTCCAAGTTATCTCTTTCTTCTTCATCAATCCTCCAAGGTTTAACGTCTACCTGATGAAAATGTTTTTGAATCTGCCTGAGATATAAAAATAGGTAAGCATTTAAAATGTCGGGACCCTTTAGCATGAATCCTGAAATGTGGAGGTGGAATGGCCGGAAGAACGGACTTACATATATTAAGTCTGAGAAACCATTTCTCAGATTATTCCCTTTTCTCCTTGGTATGGTAATCTCAGAGTTGATAGATATATGTTTGGGGGTGGGGGGAACTTGACCCGCCTCAACAAGATGTTTTAAGGAAAAGAGCGATTTTTGATGTTTGCTCTTCTCTGTGATTTTTTTTTTGTTTGTTTTTGGGGGTTTTTTTGTAGCTTTTCACTTTTTGAATGACACCATTTCAATAGTGAGCCACTAAAATACTTATGCAAACACTTCCAAGCAAAACTCTTAATCTTCTAGAGTTTGTTGCATATTTTGGAACATACATATGTTTTCTTGTGAATTGCTTATCCAGTCTCTCTACCCAGTGTTTCCTAACCTCTTTTGATTGATTCCTATAGTTTTTATTCAATATTTTATATGCCCTAATAATTATCCATTTTTTAACCACAATCTCTGTTCTAGATTCAATTGAAAACCCTACCATAATAAGTCTTTCACTTAGGATTACCCTATCCCGTTCTGTTTACCTATACTCAGATATCAGTCACTGATATGGAAGGCAGTCTCTAGCCTGCAGTCCAAATGTCATCTTGATTTCTTCTCATTCTATTATCTTTCTCTGTTTAGATATTTGTTCTCAATACCCTGGTTTCTTTGCCGGTAGAAAGTGTGTCTCATGAGAGATGTACTCCCTATATAGTTCTGTGGTGCAACAACTTCCAAGCGATGAACACAGTTGCTTGGGAGGAGAGCTGTTTACCTGAACAAGCTACCTCATCAAACCAGCTCCCTATTATGCTGTCACAGATGCAGGTTGTCAAATGCATCTTTGTCAAACTGAAAAACGCAAAAAGGCAAAATAGCGAAGCGGCTTTTCAGCAAATTCTTTCCCTGGGAAATAAGTTGTTTGGCCACTTTCACTACTTTGCTTTTTCGGCACTGTAGTGCGATCTCGGAGTCAGCATATTTAAGTAGGGGGGTGTGGGGGGCACAGCCCCCCATGTCAGGGAGGTGTAGGGGGGTGAAGCTCCCCATATTATATAATGTTTTACAATCACTGTTCTGAGGTTTTGACTTTGTAAGCTTTTGCTTACATGGGGTCGATTATGTGTCACTCAGTCTTCTGAGTGTGCGATATTGTAATATAGACCCCCATCAAACCTTACCCATTGCACATTATATCTAAACCCACTTGCCAAGATTCATAAATGGACGTTAGGCACATAGGGAAAATTTTCTTCCTGGTATGACAACCTATCAATAAAAAAATCTTAACCCATTTAGTACTATCTATTTCTGCTAGAATATGGAAACAAATGGGTCAGTGCAATGGTGTGATTGTCTAGGTACGGAGGTGTGCAAGACTAAAATGACACGCAAAAAACAAAATTGTTCCTACATAAAAAAGGCCACTGAGCAGATATATATTGCTTGTAAATTAGCACGGAAGACTTTTCAGTAAATTCAAGACAACAGCCAAAAGTTTACCATAGGCATTTGCAACACAGTCTTAAGTAATAATCCCTTCTTCAGTCGCCTTTACCTTACAGATATAAGAAGTCTGCTTTTCACCTGTGTTGCAAATGCTTATACCAAACTAAATCTGAGTAAGCCTATATATACAATGTTGAAGTGTTCATCTAGGTGTTTCATTCTTGATTATTTATGTTTATTGCTTTTTTCCTAATCTAGCTATACTTTTTCCAGCTAGTTAAGATTAATACTATTTAGCTGCTTTTGAATGAAGCACATTTATTGGAAAAAATAAAAAAAACTGTGTGTATTAGTTTGACAGATTCCAGTGGTGCCTGTATGCTTTGAATTTTTTTTTTATTTTTACTTTTAACCATACACTTCAATTCCTTGTTTGCTTGTTATTTGCCGTTAAAGTCAGAATATCCCTAACCTTATATTTTACTGTCAAAATCATATTGTCAGCATAATATAAAGTGATACAAAAAGAGTACCACTACCTGGTGTTCTACACTTAAAACATGAATACTTAATGAGATTTCTTACCATCTCATCCCTAAAAGAAACAAAATTACAATCCAGTGTTTCCCACCATTTCCGATTTGTAAACAGTCCCACAAATAATCATTGGCCAGCAGCAACAATTTCAGCAAAATACTAATGTTTTGATTCATTCTTTAAACCTCTCTCATTATCAAAAAAAGTCTAGCAGGTATCAAACTGACATGCTTTGGAATGTTTACCCCACCGATGACAGCTTAGTTGATCATTATATCCATGATATTACCTTTCTCTGACCATGTTTTCCCTGAGAACTGATCGAGTGAGAATAGATCTTATAGCTACTGTATTTACTCTTGCAAACTTTTTTCTCTTTTCTATATGTAATCCTGGGAGATAATACATGATTAAGGATAATGTCTGGGGTGAGTACATCACAGGCAAAGTGAGGCCTTTTCTACTGTAAATAAGATGGTAGTTGTGCTGTGTACTCAATAGATTCAGGGACATTATTCTTGATCTTTTAATGACTGCTGTGTTTGCATTCAATTGGTGTGTACAGAGAACCTTGTGCTGATGACAAAAAATTGATTGTTCCCTTAAAGTATGCAGTCACAAACAACCTCACTCACTATAAGGTTTCTGTGCTATATTTTCCTGTTTTAATATCTAAGCTACATTATTTCAACCCCTCCACAAATTGCTGAATTCTTCCCTCCAACAGTTTAGCTAGAATTTTATAATCATCATTCAGCTAAGATAGGTCCTGAGACCCATGTTTAACAATACCACTCTATCTTACTTATTTTATAAAAGTTTAGTACTTCCCCATGTACGTCTTCCTGTAAAAACTCTGTCATATCATTCCATTCATGTATACTGGTATTTCTACATATGTTTGCATAACTGGCAATCTATTCTATTTTCCTTATAGTACCTTTTTACATTGATTTCACATAGCACACCATAACTTCATTTGCACATATGACTTTTCTGAGTAATTGTATTTGGTCTTCAGAAGTACCCCATTTTTTTCTTCCTTCAGATGTCTTCTCAATCCCTTATAGAATATTTTTAGAAACTTCCCTCCTTAGCATCATTATTATATACTCTGTTTTTTTTTTTGCTTTTTACCTTATCTCCTTCTTTATTATATAACCTTCTCATGCAGTAATCTTTCCTGTTCTCCCGCAGTGTGGTAAATGGATTAAGTTTCATCTTGTACAACTGAGTATGAAAAAATCTGTCTGCGAATGATTCCCTCTTATATCCTCCATTACATTGAAAGAAAATTTACTCCATTTTAACTCCAAGTTCTCTCAACCCTTCTAAATATTGCTCATTGTATTCTCTCACAATTTCATACTTAAATCTATCCGTCTCTCTACCCACACACTGTACAAGTCTTTAAATTCTTTATGCTAACGAACACTATATATATTAAAATTATTTCTCCATGTCCACTACTTCATTTCCCTGTATGTCCAATAAAGTTGAACCTTTTCCTTCTTGCTACCCTCCATCAAAACCAATTCTCAAAGATCAGATTAGTTCTTATACTGACTAGTTCATTATTTTAAGTTGTGTTAATATTATATAAATTTCCCTTAAGTGTGTAAGTGTAATATACTTTAGCTTCCCCAGCATAATCTCCATATTACCTGCCTTACTCTCTTTTATTTACAACTACACAAACAATGATTAATTTCTCCTTTTTACAATCCTCTGCTTATTGCACACAGAATTATTATTATTAATAGTATTTATTTTTTTCTATTTGCTACAAAAGACCTATAGTTTTCTGCAATCATTCACATGTCTCACATACATTAAATGCTACCATCAAACTCAATCCTTTTGTATTTTCTGCAAAGTATTCTGTCTGCACTTCATCTTACATAAGGAAAACCTTCCAAAAATTCATTGTTCCACAATAACATTTTGCTTGCTATCATTCCCTTTTATAGTAAATCTTAAATCTTGAACGACACAGGCATCAGCAAACTTTTTTCATTCTAGTTTGAAAATGCTGCCATCACTTGTTAAATGACTTTGGATTATTAGCAGTAAAGGACAAGAGTTTAATTCATCAGTATGTCATTTCTTGTTTGTTTCTTCACACTCTTCCTTTAATCACTCTATTTTTGATTTCCTCTTTTGACCCAGACTCCATTTCTTCTTTTTTTTCCGTGAAAAAAAAATTAAAACAAAATCTGCTGTCATTCCCCATTTGGGTCATATTTTCCTTCAACTGCCTCTTCTCAGCTTGTAATTTCATTTGTCCCTGAATTTATATGATGTGATGGTAAATCTGTGACATTGAAATTCATTATAATTTTCTTCTGCACCACCACTCTGTTCAAATCTACTGTTCCTTGTGTTATCCCCTTAGAAAGTCCAATCCTTCCCTAGTCATTTTCAGTAGGTTTTGGCCATGCTTAACAAGTGATCAGAATCGGCCATGCTCCTTAAAACATATGAGTGATTCCCTGCATCGCTCTTGGCTGTGCAAATCCCTTACTACAGGATGTTCTCAGGGAACACACATGGCTAATTAGCATACGCATCTCCCCCAAAATGCGTAATTAACATCTAGCATCACCATGGAGTTAGCCTACCACATTGTCGGTATGTCCGTGCAAAACCAAACTAATATGTCTGTCTCTGAATGGAGAAAGGTTACTGTGACATAAACATATCATTTATAGCCTGCTGTAACCTTTCTGAATGGGGTTGGGAGGGTGGGCTAATGGTTAAGGTGTTTGCCTTACAAACCCAAGGTGCAGGGCTTGAGTCTCACAAGGGATAATTGGCTAGGTTTAAAATGACTCACAATGGCAGTTAGTCTAGTATGAATCTATTAACTACATATGCTGTAATTTAACCCCGGGCCTGTGGAAAATACAGCCCAGACCGCAGAATCCTTTATAAACGCATTCTATGAACACCTTCAGGAATGCATGGATCATGCAATCCCAAATAAAACCAAGACCCAATCCTCCAAAGGCAGATGTCCTGTCTGGTGGACCCCAGCCATAAACAAACTATACAATAGAAGGAGGAAGCTACTACATGATAGAGCAAAATCCCAAAAAGGGAAGGCATCTCTGATCAGTATTAGCAAAAAACTACGGGTACTCATAAAATCGTCTAAGGCCAGCTTCGAGAGAAAAATTGCACAGGACACTAAGGATAATCACAAGGCTTTCTTTAGTTATATTAGGAACCTGGGTGGGAATTCCCAGATATGCTCAGAATTAGTCCAAAATGACAAAAAATACACCGAACCCACAGACATTGCCAACATCCTAGCTGACAGGTTCGCAAACTCCCCCACCAAAAGGGCAAATATCTATTCCAGCAGAGTGCTGCCCCCCCTGACATCTCAGATGCTCAGGTAAGAACTGCCCTCTCCAAAGCAAAAAACACAGCATCAATGGGACCAGAAGGTGTCCCGGGCTGCGTCCTACATGAACTCCAAGAAGAGCTAAACCCAAACATAAAACTACTGTTCAATCTTAGCCTTACTACAGGATATGTACCCAAAGAGTGGCGTACAGCAACAGTGGTCCCTCTCCACAAAGGTGGTGCCTCAATGGATCCTGGAAACTATCGTCCAATAAGTCTAACTAGCTTGGTCTGCAAAGCTATGGAAAGGATCATCATGGACCTCATAAATAAAGATATTGGGGACCTACAGACACTGGATCCTACCCAGTTCGGCTTTGTTTAGGGCAGATCCTGCCTCTTAAACCTGGTTGATTTCTTTGAAACAGTCACCAAGGCCATTGACGAGTGGAAGGTGGTCCACACAGCCTACCTGGACCTTGCAAAAGCCTTCAATACAATACCCGACTCGGGCATTATAGATAACGTCACCAGCTTAAATATAAACCACTATGTCACTAGATTGGTTGCAAACTGGCTCAAGGACAGAACCCACATGGTTAGAATTGCTGGAGCCATGTCAGACTCCAAACCAGTTACAAGTGGCGTCCCACAAGGCTCAGTCCTGGGACCTCTCTTGTTCTGTATTTATTTCTTGGAGGTACAGGCCAACATGAAAGGACTGTGGCTGACCAAGTTCGCAGATGACTGCAAACTGAGCACCATAATCGACTCTCCAGCCAACACAAGCATCCTCCAAAAGGGCCTCATAGAAACAGACAACTGGTGCCAGAGCCATGGCCTCAAGCTAAACGCCAAAAAGTGTATAGTCATCCCCTTTGGCAAAAACAAAGTGCCCACAAATTACCACATAGGTGGTAATCCATTAAGTACAGAAGAAGTAATTAGGGACCTGGGGACCCAAGTTGATAGCAATCTCTCATTTGACAACCACGTGGCCAAAGTGGTTAGAAAAACATTTTATATAGCCCCCCTAATCATGAAGGGATTCACATCTAGATCAGGGGAGGTCATCGTGCCTCTTTACTCATCCCTCTTCAGGCCCATAATTGAGTACAATGCCTCTTTTGGGATGTACCTTACCAGACACCTGCAGCAACTGGGAAGACCCCAAAAGTACCTCAACAAGAGGATCAAAGGGCTCAAACAGATGCCATATGCTGCCCGGTTAAAGAAACTCCAGCTCTACTCAGTGGCTTACCGCCTGCTCAGAGGTGATCTTTGCCTGACGTATAAAGCCATGTCCAGCCCGGAATTAATGGACATGCTGCACCTCAGAAAATCCAAATCCCATCGAGCTACGTGCTCGAGAGACTTGAACCTCAGCACTGAAATAAATAGGACATGCTGGAGGGACAGATTCATAACCCAGAGGCTCCCTTCACTCTGGAATAAAATCCCAGTCCAGGTTAGGCAGAGTCCCTCATTGACTCTCTTCAAGAGGAATCTTGATGAGTGGATGGGAGATCGTAGGTTTACCCCGGGTATCACTTCTGTGTCACTGTTAGACAGAGGCACAGTATACTAACCTCGAAAAAGGGCATAGCAAAATAAATTTAAAATGGGTGGTGAAAGCCAAACACATTCTGGCTAGGCTTATAAATGCCCTAGGGCAGATAGCCTAGTATGAACCTATGAATCTAGTCTTTTGGCTTAATAAAGTTGCTGAATGAAAAAAAGGAAAAGAAAATCAGAAAACAAAACAGTTGTTGGAGCAAACAAGTAAGCACAGACATGTATGCAAAGTGATCTAAGGGTAGCTGTGTTCTCTCCACTGCTAAGCCTACAAATGCAACTGTTATCAGTAATGCTGTTATCATTTTTGTGAGGATATAAAAAGACATAGCATATGTGACAGAAAATATGCTGGCTGCATGCAATGCATAAGCTTTGCAAAGGTGCTCTTGGTATATTGCTAACAATGTTTATGTCTCCGAATTATCACAATAGAACTTTGTTTCCTCCGTGCAATCTAATGAACCCTACTGAAAACAGTCGAATAGTAATCTTGAAACTTTCCATGAATGGTGTCACAGTTTATTCTTACTGAAAATGTTTGCAATTTTTCCCAGTTTCTAAGGGATTGTTTATGTTCTGGGCTGTTCTCAAAATTAATTCATTACTATTAGCAGAATAAACTAAGCAGAAGCTTTATTAATTGTCAAAAGTGCTTCAGTTTTTAGACTGAATTTTCTCTAAATTCTTTGCTTCTGTTTACTAAGGTCTGGTGGTCAGTTATTTCCTTTAGATATACATTATCAATGCAGGACTTTCCACTTGAGAGACAAGTATGCCCTGAGAGGATGACAGACTTGAACTAGTGACAGAATACAGTTTGGCAAGGGAGAAGAAAAACAACTGTTTATGCCACTCATCTGTACTGATGGAAGAGACACATTGCCCTCTACATCACTGATGTTTTTATGAGCTATACCCTTTGCCATGACATCAAGTGACTTTGTCTTGTACATTTTTTTCTGTGCTCTATGGTGAGGTTTTCTGCTAATCTTTCTTTTACAAAATGCATTCACTGCAGAATTCTGACTTTCCTGTTAATGGGAATGAGGGGTTCATAATTAACCAGCCCTAGTTTATTTTACGTTTTTCCAGCTGGAAATGGATGCAGATTTAACCTCACCTATCTGATTCATCCTCCATTTCTTCAAGAATTATTCTACTCAAACATGGCTATGTGTTATCTTGCTATATGTGAACAGCAATGGGTTTTTCATAAAATAACATTTTGTGAAAGCAAGTCTGTGTGATGCAAACTTTTTTTGCTTGTTATTTTATGAGTGGTTAGCTTGCTGTCTGGTGCCTTCATCTCTACAATTTCCCTTTATCATTACAAAGTACCTAGGGCACTTTGCAGGACTTACATAACAGATTTTCTTTTTGTAGTTTATGCAATTCTGTCTGCCAGCTTCAGGTTGTGAAATACTTCCCTCCCCATAAGTCATGTTACTGCTGAAGGTTAGAAATGATATGGATTTCAGCATAGATTTAAACCAGTGGAATGCACAATGTAGTAACAGCTGCGAGAAAGCAGTGAAATATGATAGCTCCTTTATCACAATCTGCTGTGAAACACATCCTCATAGAAAACTGAGAAAATAAAGTGCTACTTTGTAATAGAAAAAAAGAATTCACTCTATCTATGAACCTAAGCAGATAGTATCCCATTATAATTTGTTTTTGCCAGCTTGTACTTTATATTACTTGATGCAACATTCTGAAGTACAGTTTTTATTTGCTGTAGCATCTTTACCTGGAGAAGATATAGCAATATGGCTACTGCTCATTTGCAGATGTTAGTCATTCTCTGTTTTACACAGGGAAGCAAGCCAGAATCACTAAGGTCCCAGACAGGGTAAACCAACATTTCACAATCAATATAGAGAACAAGGAAGATCATTTCTGCAGTTTTGATTTACAGGAGACATTTTTCTATTGATTTTTAAAATGGAATATTGTTGACAAGGTAGGTCTGTCTTCTCAGATAAAGTGACCCTTCCCTTAGGTGGAGGGGGTTACATCAAATTATATTTCATACATGCCAGATTACAATAATCATTATAAACCAAACAGCATTAAAATAAGTGTGTGTGTGTGTGTGTGTGTGTGTGTGTGTGTGTGTGTGTGTGTGTGTGTGTGTGTGTGTGTGTGCGTGCGCGTGTGTGTGTGTGTGTGTGTGTGTGTGTGTGTCTGTATATTGTCTTGACACAGACTCAAGGATATATAAATAATTCTGTAACTACATTTAGACAAGGATAATACATTTAGACAAGGATAATACTTTAAAGTAAATGGAGTAAATGGGAGATACACAGTTGTTGGAGTTTGACGTATTAATGACAGTTTGATACTAACTCAATGACATAAGGGTAATGTGCCTCATTTGCTGAAGGTGTTCTGTGTATACTGTATCTAGCTGGATGACGTGAAGTGACAAAAATAAGAGGTTTGAATGGATATCAAAAATCACTTGCAGACCATACTACCATAACTGTCTCCTATACCTCCCCTCAGACAGAAGAGAACATAGATGATGGCTCAGTCATCCCATGCTGGATAGCTCTTCGGTACCTGAGCTAATGTTTGTTCACTATCCAGCTAGACTATGAAACTGTTCCTCTATCCTAGGAGAAGGACCTTCACAGTCTGTGGAAATTCAGTGTTTAGCCTTATGCTAAGAAACAACTGCTTTTTTTCATTTATTGACTGCTTTGACAGAAGTACAATGTTACAAGTCGGTATTCAAAACATGAACAGTCATGCACTTACAAAAGGCTGCAGTTATTAAAGTAAATTTATACTTATGTTTGATTAAATTCATACTACAACATTATAAATCTGACCTCATGAAGAGTAATACTGATGTGTTCATGTTGTACTTAGAAGACATTTCATGCAGCAAATGCTAAACTTCCATTTGGCTAAAAGACATTTGAATGCATGTTCATTAAATTTGCAAAATGATATTGATCATATTTTTTGGAGTACTGTAAGAAGGAAACTATAACGCAAGTTTGTGTTTAAATACTTTGAAGACTGCAAATGCTAACAGTGCTATCTTTGCTAAATGATTTGCTAGATTACAACTTTAATAGTCAAAATCCTTTTGCAGACTGCATGGCTTATGACACGTCTTTACAAATGATTGCAGTGTTCTCACGCTTAAATCATAAAGCGAGATTGCACTCTCAGTGCATGAAGATCACTTGTTGAGTTGGACTTGCTTTTAATGACATACACTATCAGAGGTGACATCCAATATATGGCAAATTCATGTATTTAGGGGTTAAAAGGATAAAATATGGCCATATTCTAGCCTTTGGTTGAAAGTTTCACAGCAATTATATATGCAATTCTACTAGTTGGTGATTAGCTCTTGTTTGGCTCCAGGCAGGTGGTTATCCCAAAACACAGGCAGTAAGTGATGGTCATGAGACATCACAGAGGAAAGACACAGTGAAGAATAGACATGTATAATGGAGATGGCAATAGATGATTTAGTTTGTTTATTATTTATTTTAAATTTAATGTTAACAGATTGGATATTAGGGGTCCTTTTTCAAATATGGCTTGGTACAGGTAATAGAGAAATAATGTTATAAGAAAAACATCTAGACAGACTTTTGTTCTTTCATGTAGTCAATGTGTCTAAATAGTTGTTCCTTATTTTAACAGCATAGGTTAGAAATGATTGATAATGTGGCACTTCTTGTTGTCGGTGAAATGCAAACTTGGTATTCATTAAGAAATCCAATGCGAAACGAGTCCACTGCAGTTAACTGTGTCCAATACAACAAATTCACCAAACAAAAAAAAAAGAGGCTCACAGACACATTCTATACTCTTCAATTAAAATTATTAACAAACAATGACAATAGCAAAGCTTTTGGGTTTCCCCTTCTTCAGTGCTCATACTATTCAATTAAAATATTCACAATTTAAAGAACTGATAAAAAAACATTTTTTTTGTTTGTTTATTCTTCAAGAAGCTCATATATATCAATATATACATATCTATATCAATATCTATATCTGTGCTTTTATATATGTGTATATATATATATATATATATATATATATATATATATATATATATATATATATTGACACACACACACATACACACACACACACATACACACACACGTGGGTATGTATGCAAACAAGTAAAATTGCCTGCATGGGTTATGCAGTGGAGGTTTTTATTTCTTGTTTGATTTTTTTATTTTTTTGGCTCAATTTTTTTTTTTATTTTTCATAAGATTGTCCCAATAATTTAAAACATTTGATAATAAATAAATAACACAATAAAATTCTTCAAAGAACAGTATAAACTATCTACATTATTTACATTGGCCTGAAAAAAAAAGAAAGTTACATAACAATCATATTTCTGATAAAAATGAAAACAAGGAATAAATAGATAAGTATTATATGTAACCATACCTCTCGACCTCTTATAGCAAGAAAACTGGACACAGCCATAAATAAAAGTGGGACAAAGGCCCAAAAGTAGGGATAATTTTTAAATATTGCTCTTACAAACTTAAATAGTAGATAGAATAACAGGTTTTGCATTAGCATGAATTTTCTGATGGGTATGAAGTCTGAAACTCAATTTTCTGTCATTATTTTCTAACTTCAATCTTTAATGATTTGCCACTAATTTGCCAGAAAACTACAATTTTATGAAAAACAGACCAAAAATATAAAGCAAAAATCTGGACATTTTGTGAAAATCTGTACAGTTGACAGGTATGCATGTAGCAGTTCCTAAAGTCATTCAAAAGAGTCTCAAAACAAACCTGGAATTTGTACTCTCTCTCACTGACACCAATCAGACAAATTCCTGGTTTGTTTTGACTGGCAGAAGATTTAATGAATTTAAGATAAAACATTGGAGGAGCCATATAAAGCTAAGGTGTTTACAGTTCAAATGGCATCTGGGAGAACTTGTGTATACAAAATGTCTGCTGAACTAATGTTTGATTGTGGGCAGGACTTTGTGATTCTGTGATGTTTTGAATGGTAGTATTTTAGAGACTAGTGTTTTATGTCTGCATTTGAGACTATGATATATTTCTGGTCTGAAGATTCAAAAAAATATAAGTCATTTTGTGGAGCTGCATATATAGATTGACTGATTAAATATATGTGTGCATTTTGTATGCTTTTTGCAGATATTCCTGATGACCAACAAGCTCCTACCCCAACTCTGTTGGGGGTATCATCCACCAGACATAGTGTTTGTTTATGCCCACACTAGCAACCTGACAATGACATTGTTTTTCTTTTAAGAATTAGCCCTTACTTTTGGGAGAAAGTGACCCATATCTCTACATGCCACCTTTCACGTATCTGCTGAGAGAGGCTACTGTGTTCAGTGGTTGGTAAGCCAAACATATGCCCTAGGATCACCACCAAAAATCACTATCCTTCCTGTTTTTGATTGTGGCATAGGATAGCTTCATTCTGCCCCTACCTCTGAAGATAGGTGCACCCACCATCTCTTCTCTTACTCAAATCAAAATCCATAGTGCTAATCAAACACAGGTCACATGGGTCAATGTCAGGACTCTATCAATCTACATCAGTAGAGTTGGATTGCAAGAGTGTGCATTTGTTTTAGTTAATTTGTGTTGTGTTGATTGGCCTAGGATTCAGATTATCAAGTTGCAACTGTTAATAAAAAATTCTCGTCACTACTGTTTTGGTGATGATTTGCTACACCTGATGTAGTCTGAAAGTGCACTGATTGGCTAAGTGTTCTACGGTAATACTTCTGGTTTAATTAGCCAGATCTGCACATTGATTCTAAATTAGTGCTGATGCTATGAAATTGGCTTGGAGTTTTAAAGTGAAGGACATGTGATTTCTGAATGGTTTAGCAATGGCGGTTCCCCTACAGGAAAAAAAGCTAAAAAGATTCTGAGCCTTTCTTTTTTTTTTCTTTGAAAATACAGGTTGCCATATTGTGATATTTCAGTGTACAGTAGAGAAATATTAGATTTAGTAGACGCAACACTCTCTGTGCTATCAGCTGGGTGAATACAAACCCCAGAAAGGAATCTGGAGATGTTGGAAGCTTGGGATGCCTGGGCTTCTTTGGAATGAACTAGAACCATTTTCATTTAGCAAGCTGCTTTGCTTGTAACTCTACTGTTGTCACTAATGAATACTTGAAACTGGATTTATTACTGTTAGAAAAACACTGAATTTCCATTGTAAACAGAACTGTCAGAACATAAAGAACTGAATATTTATTTCCTTGATTTTAGCAGCTCGACATTGAGTTGTTATTCTATTCAAACTGAAGGATTTTATATGAAAAAGGTGGACTTTTCTCAAAACTGTTAGTTACTGCCAGAGACTTCAGCCATTTTGTTCATGTTACTGATTGAAGTAACTCAGTCCTGCTTTCTACTCTCGATGCTTATTTTTTTTGTTAGTAAAAGGTTTATTTGCTGAAAACATACATGAATGTTGGTATTTTATTCAAAGACAAACATATGCCCTAGGATACATACTATTAGTATGTATATGTATACCTATATATCTTATATATTATCTGTAGAGCGAGAGAGAGTGAGAGAGAAAGTAATAATTTGGGTGGCTGGGTGTTTTTTCATTGAACAGGCTTTGTTGATAACACTGGGAAACTCCTGATTAGTTAACTGTAAGTAGTAAGGAAATTAGGGCATGCCCTTCCTGAAGAACCAATGCCATCGTTTCTTTTTGAGTCTCTCTAAGATGTATTTCATGGTATGTAATTATAGATAGTTAGAGAGAGATGTGAAATGCAGTGGAATCGAAATAGATGCACTGCTATCAGTTTATTTAGCTATCTATCTATATATGCTATTAAAATTATCTATCACTTTATTTAATCATAAGATATTGAAACAAACTTATCTAATCGCATTTTAACTAATTATATTCTGTAATAAATTTTACCTATCATAACTTCTTTAATGATATGGAAAGTTTATGATTTCTGATCACTGTGGTGTAAGCTGCATTTTATAGCACAGTATGTGAGTACAGATAATTATAGCAGCCTGTTGCCTGACAAAAGAAAAGCAATTCAGTAATTTCCACATTTGTAAAATCAGTTTCCATGTGTTCTTTTGATTTTGTCCTTGAAGATCCTTATCTGATAACTGTTCCCACTTCATATTTCTTCGTACATTGCCCATGTCATTCTTTCAAAGTGAGCTGTTGTAAAATCCATTCTATTTCAGTACTTTCCTCAGAATTATTATTCTTTCTACTGAGGTAAGTGTAGTTTGTCTGCAGCTTTCTACAGGTATCAAAATGGCCGACAGCATCTGCTCTTCTCCAAAGTATACACTTCTTTTAAACTTTTCAATGACCAGAGACACTAAATGAGTCTTCACTTCAGTCGTAATTCAGAAGAAAGTCCTCCTGCTTTTTATTTTATTTAACGTTTGTTAAACGAGAAAGTCTGACTTGGAACCAAGCCAATTTTCAGCGGATGCCTGGGAAGAAACACTCCAGATGCATGGCTTTGTAATGTGGAGCACCTGGAGGAAACCCACACAAATGCACGGAGGACATGCAGACTCTGCACAGAAGGCACCCCAGCTGTGAATCGAACTGGAGAACTTCTTGCTGTGAGGCGACAATGCTATCACTGCACCACTGCGTCCTCAGAGTTCTTGATATCTCAAACAGCTCTCTAACGCAACCATCCTTTCAGAATAACTTGATATATGCTAGTGTTCCATATGCATTACATTTTTCAGCTATCTTGCATAAAATGAAATCTTAAAATAGAGGAACAGTGAATTATTGCCAGTTTTGTAGAATACGCCATTACTTTCAAAAGTATATCAATGTTTACATTGATGTTAAAACATATCTGGGTTTCATAATGCCTCTGGGATGCTTGGTCAAACAGAAGATCAGAAACGTGAAAAGCACAACTTATTTGAATTCCTTATACAATATTTGTTGTTTGCAGTTTAGTGAAATGACCTAAGACTATGTACTTCTAACAAGCTGTTTTTAATAGTCCTGTGTTTGAGTCCTTCAGTATTCTTTGGCGTATTGTGTGCCTCTAGCTGAGTCATTTAAATGAATGGTACTTTCATCTCACTACTGAAAATGGTCATCAACACAAATGGACAATCTTCGTAACAAAATTTATAAATAGAAAATAAATAATGATACATTTCTGGGAAGTTACTAGGGTCAGCCTTTTGTCAACTGGTGCCCTAGGCAAAAGGGATCTACAGCACCCCCCAGCACCCCCTCTCGCAAAACCCGGTGCCTCCATCCTGGTCTAATTACACCACCCAGATTACTTTTTTCTCTTTGTTTTTCTCAAAGTTTGTCTTACTTTTCAAATTTTCCTGTATTCATTCAACACATTTTAAAGAAACCATTTCTTTACTACAAAACATAAGCAAATAACTATTGGAAAAGTGCCCCTGCTAGAGTAGTGCCCTAGGCAATGACCTAGTTGGCCTATACCTAAGGCCAGCTATAGAAGTTACTTTGCCAGAGTACATTTTTGATAAACATGTTATTTTCCTTGCATTGCTTACTTTTGCAAAGTTGTCAAGAAAACTACTTGTGGCTAAACTGTATTTATATGAACACTTAAATATGACCTTTGTTTTGTCAAGATGTTGTTAATTCAAAGGTACTATATATGTGAAAAATTATTTGACTTAGTTATTTATTTTTTAATATGTTGTGTTCCCATCCCCCATATGGCCATCAAGTCTTCCCATCTCTCAATGTGATGACCCATTCAATCTTCCTAGGAATCATAGCCAAACCACATATTCATTGTTCGAAACACAAGATGTCACCAGTGGTGTCATCATGAGCTGTGAAGGTTTTGAGCTTTTTTATTTTTATGCTACTAAGTTCATCCCTATGTAAATAACTAACGTACAATAGAGATTGCTATGAGTGGTGCATATGTACCCCCCCGAATAAAGTGTACCAAATTATGCAAGTGTGACTGTATTGGTACACCTCATTGGCTAACTTACACCCCTACCCCCTTCCCTTCGATTAGTGAGCCCTTTAATTTACCCCTGCTCTCCCACCATGTCCATGCCAAGTCATAAGATGCATATACCATTAGCTGAGCTCAAGTCAGTAGTGCAAAAGTCAGGGCTTACACGGCTTTACAAAAATGGCTTGCTGCTCATTTTTTCCTCTTATGAATCATCTTTGTACCTGTATAGGAACTGATTGACTAAGAAACTTAAAGTCAAGATTGTCATGGAAAGTGGCAATGAAGAAAGCTAAATTAAACCAAAACAAATACTATCTTACCTCAAGGACGCTTTCATATAAGATAGTCAGAAAAACAACTCCATCACCTTAAACACTAATTGGGGTCCTTGGTTTCCTTTATAAAATCCTCTGTTCACCAGATACGCAGAATTTCAAGTTTAACTGTCTTCGTTTAAACTAAAGGATGCATTGTTGTTTATTCTCACTTTGTTCTACTATAAATGCAGCTATTGCTCCCACCTTTATGTATGCCTTTTCCCTTTTATGGTTTAGTAATTCACTTCGTTTCTTGCTATCCTTATTATGCGTTTGTTTTATGATCCAACAATGCTTTCAGATAGTTACCATTTATAATAAACTTTATTTACATCCTGAGGTTTTCAGTAAATTGAATGTCTATGGCCTTTTTTGTTCTGCAACATTGTTATGGTTTTAATATTTTGAGTTTCCGTACCATATAGCCATAAGCATTCTTGACCTGATTCTTTGGAGGAGAATGTTATATAGGTTACATCCATATATATTTTAAGGCCACTGTGTCAATCCCTCCCTCAGATAGCACCTCCTTTCTTCAGAAAAGCCATATCAGTCAATCTAAGTGTCAATTTGTAACTACCCATCTAGTCATCTAGTTTATTTTTAAAGGAAGATAGTGAGTCACACTGTTTAAAATATATGGAAAGATAATTCCAGAGGTCTAGGAGCTGCTGAATTATAATCTATTCCCTCCATTGTATTGCATTTATTTACTGGTGAAGACTTAGTTCCTGGTTCTAGTATTGGTGGAGATATTGGTCTTGCTGAGAAACAGACAATGCAGGACATTTGGATCTCCAGTGGCATGGTAAGGGAGATAGAGATCTCCCCTCAAAAATCAGTAAGACCCTGAATAAAAGGTTAGAGATTCAAGCCTATCTTGGTAGCTTATAGATTTTAGGCTAGTAATTTGTTTTGGTTGGGGATCTTTGTGTATTTTTATTTATTTAATATGTTTAGTGAGATACATCTCACCAGACATGTTGTTTGTTGTACTTGACAATTGACCTGATCAGTGCTGAGTATAAGGGAGTGATTACCTCTTTAAAATTTGATGATACTCTTTTGGAAATTTCTGGGCTAAATAAATTGATTTCCTGCCAACCACTGATACTGATAGATGATGGTCAAAAGTCACGGAGCTATCAACCCAAGTACCTCGGTTCCTAACTACATTTTAGTTTTGTAGATATATGTTATCTAGACAGTATTATAAGGAGAGAGAATGTTTACCAAAAGTGTTGATATTAAACTTTTTAACATTTATTTTGGGCCTATTTTTGGTACAACAAAAGTTAACTTGGGAGACTTCATCCTGGAGGATTATGGTGTCATATGATTAGTTAACATATCAGTTTGCAATCATCTTTAAACTTTGTTAGACAGGTTTTGACTCTCTGCTTGGAGATCTGGGAAGTAAATAACAAAAAAAAAAGCTCCCAATTCCCAGCCCGAAGGGACAACACTTGTAACTATCATACCTTTAGATGAAGCACTTGCAACTTATACTGTGTGGGTTCTGTCTTTCAGCTAAGTTGCTATCCATCTTATCACATATTGGTCAATCTTTAATGCATTTAGCTTTTGTATGATGCCAGAATGTGAAATGGTGTCAAAGGCCTTAGCCAGGTCATTTTATGCCACATGCAAAGTGACCATTTATAGCCTCCATAACTCTTTTGAATAAATTAATCAGCCTAAATAGACAGGATCTATCTGTCACAAAATCAGGCTGTTGGAGATAAAGTCTAACAAGATTCTTTATATCAAATTTATGAGGGCAGTTATAATAAATTATGTGTTTTTGCAGATGAGGTTTGTAAGGCTGATATGTCGGTAATTATCTAGGTTGGTTGTAAGGCCACCCTTACAGGGAGTAATCATCACTACTGTGTACCACTCATCTGGAATAAAACTGGTAACTAAAGTGAAGTTAAGCAGTTTAAATGGTTTGTCTGGAAGGGTGTGTTTAACAGTATTAATTAAGCAACTAGGTATATTAGATCCCGTGGTAGAAACATTTTGTTCCTATTTTAGCACATTCAGTAAATGGTCTATAGAAATAATTGGTGGAGTAAAACATTTGGACAAGTTGGAGCTTTGGGCTGAAGTCTCAGGAGGTGAAGTTTGTAATAAATTTGTTTGTCAGTATGCTGGTAATGTCAGTTTGGTCGGAATATGAAGTCCCATTATGAATAGTTTGAAAGAAAAGTATGGTATTTTTTTTTTCATTTCTAACATAGATAAAGAAGGATTTATTCTTATCTTTGGTTTGAGAGTTACAAAGTAGGTTAAGGCTGACTTATTTGTAGATTTTTAATTAATTGGGGTTTGCTGTTTGAGGTACAAAGACAACCCTCTCCTCCTACCACCCAACACCACAACCTGTGAGAGATGCACTTATCTAGCCAAACTGAAGGTAAAGCTCTCTCCAACCAAGACTGAACTTGACAGTCAAGAGGAAAAGGTAAACACTTGCACCACGCCACACTCATCACATTTATTTATTTATTTATTTTACATTTGTTGAAAGGGATAGTCTCACTGGATACATGTCCATTTTCAGCGGAGGCCCGGGGAGAAAAGCTCCATGATAATAATACACATTGAACATTTAGTAAATGCTAGTTTCAAGCAGATTACAGTCATAAGCAATACCAGCATTTAGCACATATAGTGCTTATTATAAAACACTTTACAAAACATAACATTATTTTCAAAGTTAAACAAACATAACATTACATTCAGGTTGAAGACACACTGAGCAGCAGTTATATAACTGCCCCTTCCTGAAATGGAGTGGTAGAAAAAAGTTAGAAGTAGTTGAAGGTAAGGCACCTAAGAAACAGAGTGGTCACTAGTTGGGGTTAGTGCAAGGACATAACCAATGAATTTTGAAGTATTTCTTGAGTTTGTTTTTGAATTGAGTTAGTGAGGATTCTAGGGTCAAGTCAACTGGGAGTCTGTTCCATATTTTTCCAACAGAGTTGGCAAACAGAGAGTCCCCAGCTGAGAAGTTGGATTTGTATGTTTGAACTAGGAGTCTAGTGGATGATCGCAGTGGCCGGGTGCTGGTGTAGGGTCTGATAATATTTTTTAGTGCAGGTGTATTTTCTGGTCGGTAAAGAACTTTAAGTACACTATTAGCTGGTTGAACTGCAGTAGGCTTGGCAGTTCAAGCCATGCTGGGCGATTTAGGTTGTGAAAGTGGTATGTCTGGTAGGCTGTGCCAGTAGCAAATCTGGCAATGTGTTTATAGCAGGATGATAATTTATTAAGATCTGTTTTGTTTAAGTTGGAGAATAGAGGTGCGGCATAGAGAAGAGTTGATAGCAGGTGAGAATGGGCAATTACAGTTCTAGCAAGTGGGGTTAGGAAAGGTTTGAATCTGTAAAGAGAGCCAAGTTTTTTTATTAATGGTTTTGATAGTTTGATTGATATGCGCATCATAGTCCCAATAAACCTAAACGACCAAAATCCACACATAGAAACACAAAAACATTTGCGGAGGCTCTCAATAATAATCTGCTCAAGCAACAGGGACCTCCAAAGCAGAAACGCAAGCAGCCTCCACCCCCCCAAGACAACCCAAATGACACATAGCCCACAGACTCATTGTGCCACTCAACCACAGCTCATACGGCAAAACAACATACCCAACACACTAGTCACAGGTGACTCTATAGTCAGGCACACTGATGTCCCACTCACCAGGCTAAACAAGGAGAAGGTTACTGTCAGCTGTCTGTCAGGTGCCAGGATCTGCCACATAACCCACTCAATCAGGTCACTCCACAACAAGTACAAATATGACTCTGTCATTGTCCATGTTGGTGTGAATGACTTGAGATGTACCTCCCTGGACTACATGAAAAGAGACATGGAAGTGCTCTCCCATTTTTTAGCCCAGGCAGGTATGACCCTAGCCCTGAGTAGCATCCTGCCATCGCCCAGAATGATACCGCAGTACAAGCACAAAATGATTGACTTCAAGAATTGGCTAAGCTTCTGGTGTCTTTCTAAGGGGATCCAGTATCTGTCTGCCTGGGACGACATGGTTGACAAACCACGTTACTTTGCCAGAGATGGCCTGCATCTGTCACCCCTGGGATTCTGGATACCGGCTAAGGCTCTTGCTGCCCCTATAGTGTTTTTTTTAGGCAAGGTTCAAATGACAAATTCACCACCATAACAGGAAAGCAAAAACTGAGGGTAATGCTACTCAATGCTAGAAGTCTAAATCTCAAAATGCACTCCCTTGAGGCACTCCTTAAAATAAAGAACATCAATATCTGTACAGTGACTGAGACCTGGTTCAAGGATCCAGAGAGCACCCCTGCATTACCAGGCTATAACTCATACCACACTTTTCAGCCACCTAACCTGGACCAGAACTTCAAAGGTGGAGGTGTGTCCATATTCATTAAGGATATCCACACCTCCAGGCTAGTTGCTCAACATAATGCATCCGAGGTTATCCAAGTGCAACTAACTCTGGGCAAAACTGCAATCCAAATTGTAGCTTGCTACAGATCCCCCACCATGCCCCAGGATTCCCACTCCTCTTTTCTGGATATACTGGAAAATATTAGGGTTCAACCAAACACCCTAATAATGGGCGATTTCAACTACCCCACCATTAACTGGGAAAACTACTCATCTACCAACTCCTTCACTCAACGCTTTCTGGAATTCATAAATTCCAATGCCCAGGATCAACTTATTCACACCCCCACCAGGGGCAACAATATCCTAGACCTAGTCATTACCAACATGAGTGACCGGTGTTCCACACCTGAAGTCAACTCCTTGTTGGTCAGATCCGACCATAAGCTAATCATCCTAGATATCGACATCCCACCCCCACACTCCATTAAGGAAATCATGGTAAAAAATTTCTCCAAAGCCAACTTCATGCTTCTTAAGACAGACATGGCGAACTTCATGACTCCCATGCAGATGGACAATACAGTTACGACTGCTGAATCCTACACAGATGCACTCTATAAGCACTTACATGAGTGCAAGGATCATGCTATCCCAATCAGAACCAAGATGCAATCCTCCAAAAAAAGGAAGCCAATCTGGTGGTCCCCTGCCATAAACAAACTCTACAACAGAAGGAAGAAACTGTTGCAAAAAAGAGTAAAATCCCATGAGTGGAGGAGTTCCCTGGTCAGCCTCAGTAAGAAGCTGAGATCCCTTATAAGATCCTCCAAAGCTAGCTTTGAAAGCAAAATCACCACTGATTCTAGGGGCAACCACAAAGCATTCTATAGCTATGTCAAAAATCTCAATGGCAACACCCAGATCTGCTCTGAGTTACAGCACAATGGCGTGAAAATTACAGAACCAACTGATATTGTCAACGTCCTGGCAGATAGGTTCAGTGCTAACTTTATCCCCACTCACCCCATAAAGGGCCCATATCTATACAGGAAGAATGTAGAGTCCCTGTAATCACAACTGTGCAGTAAAAGCTACACTCTGTAAAGCTAAAAACACAGCATCCATGGGACCGGACAACATCCCAGGCTGCATTTTACATGAACTTCAGAATGGACTGGCTCCCCACCTAAGCACCATGTTCAATCATAGTCTCAAATCAGGCTTTGTGACCACTGAATGGTGCACAGCAAAGGTTATCCCACTCTACAAAGGGGGAGCCACCACTGATCCTGGAATCCATCGCCGTATTAGCCTGACGAGCCTGGACTGTAAGGCTATGGAACGTATCATTATGAAACTCATAAACAAAGACATTGGTAACCTCCAAACTCTGGACCCCACCTAGTTTAGGTTTGTGAAAGGCAGATCATGCCTCCTGAACCTGATCGACTTCTTTGAGGCAGTCAGCAATGCTGCAGACGAGGGTAAGGTGGTTCACACAGCCTATCTTGACCTCGCCAAGGCTTTTAACACCATCCCCCATTCTGGAATTATAGCTAAACTCACTAAACTAGGTATAAATCCCTATGTCACAAGATGGGTTGCCAACTGGCTCACTGACAGAACCCACACTGTAAAAGTTGCAGACTCCAAACTGACTTCAAACCAGTGACAAGTGGAGTACCACAGGGTTCAGTCCTGAGACCTCTCCTGTTTGGTATCTACTTCTCTGAAGTACAGGCTACCACAGAATGCCTTTGGCTAATGAAGTTTGCAGATGTCTGCAAACTAGGAGCCATAGTTGAGTCCCCAAATGATGTGGACATCCTACAGAAGGGCATCACTGAGACAGATGCCTGGTGTCAGAGCCATGGCCTCAAGCTCAATGCCAAAAAGTGCATTGCCATCCCCTTTGGTAAAAACTCTGTACCCATGAACTACCATATAGGCAGCAGTCTACTTAATGCCAAATGTGTGATAAGAGACCTGGGGATCCAGGTGGACAGTAGTCTCTCCTTTGATAATCACATTGTCACAGTAGTCAGGAAGTCTTTCTACATGGCACACCTCATCACAAAAGGGTTCTCATCTAGGAAAAAAGAGGTCATTGTTTCCCTCTACTCGACACTCATTAGACCCATTATAGAGTACAATGCCCCTTTTGGAATGTACCTCACAAGACATCTGCAACAGATGGAAAGGCCACAGAAGTACCTCACAAAGAGGATTACTGGCCTCAAACAGATGCCCTACGCTGACCGTCTCAAACAACTCCTGCTTTACTCCATAGCATATTGCCTACTCCGAGGTGATCTTTGCTTAACATATAAAGCTATGTCAAACCCAAAGCTGTTGGACATGCTACACCTAAAGAAATCCCAATCGCTCCGAGCTACATGCTCTAGGGACCTAAACCTTGTCGCCACAATAAACAGGACATGCTGGAGGGATAGATTCCTGTCCCAGAGACTTCCCATACTCTGGAACAAGCTAACCATCTATGTCAAGCAAAGTTCCTCATTAGCACTCTTCAAGAAAAATCTTGATACGTGGATGGGAAAAAGGAAATACACCCCGGGGATCACTTCTGTGGCTCTGCTGAACAAGTGCACAGGAAATAACTTTCTTGGGTGGCGTAAGCCAGGGGATCTTGTTGCCTAGGATTACTTAGGCCCTTGAGCCAATAGCCTAGTACCTAGCTATGAACCTATAAAGGAGTAGGTTATAAGTTTATGATCAGACATCACCCAAAAAGGAAATATCAGGTGAGTAATGCAAGAAGCAGCCATATTTGTAAGAATCAGATCAAGAATGCCATGCCCTCTAGTAGGTTTATTTAAAATCTGCTCAAGGGAATTTGGGTTTATTAAGTCTTGATATTTTTTGACATATACTTCATTGAAGATATATGTGCCCCATTTTACTGAAGGTTGGTTAAAGTCACCCAAAGTAAGGGAGCTTTTGTTAATACAGAGGGCATTTATAACAGTAATGAACCTTACATGGTCATTAGGGGGACAAAGAAAATGTTCTACAAAAATGTAATAGTTGATAATTAATCCTAAGTAAAGCGATCTGTAGTTCAGTGAATTTATTTTGTGAGTCCCTATGGATCTGTTTGGAGGTAATATTTTCACTAACAAACATAGACTCCATCACAGTTACCATTGGGACAGGATGCATGAAAACAGCAAAACCCACTTTTACAGGTACTGCTCAGATTCCATTTGATCCAAGTCTCAAAACCCATGCAGACATGGATGTTTTCCAAATGCAGGACTGCCTCAAGACTAAGCAATTCAATGTCTATTCATTTATTTCCAGTTTGATTACTGGGAGGTCTACTGGGCTCAAAGAGCCCGTTTTCAGTGGAAGCATGGGGAAAAAAGCTCCATATTACATACAAGTAAACAAGATGAAATTATACAATCAATACTGCATACAAGCAAACAAAAATGAAATTATACAAAGTAATGTGAAAAGTACAAATGCATAATGGCAAGACAATTCTTAAACATATTTACAAAGTTGTTTACAGAACTATTTATACAATAATTAAGTTGATAGAGGCAAGAGAATATTGTTTACTCAGTTAATAAGAGTTCACAATTATAGCAAAAACAGTTATTAGATGAAGGATAGAAATTTGAAGGTTGTAGTATATTTAAGTTTTAGCAGAAATGGAAGAGATAAGGGTTGGAAGTACACTGTTAGTAGAGCATAGATTATAGTTTCTGGAGAGGGGGTTGAGTGATAGTAAAAGTGGAGTTCACTCATGGAAGGTGTGAATGCCATAGTTAAACAGTATCATCTAGTGTAGGTAGTAAAGATTAATTGTTCTCAGTAAGGGGGGATGAGGTCAAAGACTATATACAGTATTTACATTATATATACATTTAAGGTAGCAATGCCTAAGATAGAAAAAACATTTAAGTTAGGGGAAGGCAGAAGTATAGGAGGTCTTTAGGTTTAGAGTGAGGTAGCTGTTTAGGAGGACAGCCAAGGGTGGAGGAATATGTAGAGAGGCAGCTGTTTAGGAGAGCAGCCTGGGGTGGAGGAGTATGTAGAGAAGTTGCATGAGGAAGCAGGCATAGCTGAGTTTAAGTAGGGAGAATACAGTTACATTTCCTGTGCTGGGCAAGATAGGAATAAAGCTGAGTTTTAAAGTATTCATAGTTTTCAGAGAGTCTAAGAGAAGAAGGGAGGGAGTTCCATGTTTTGATTAAGGAAGAAGATAGGAGAAGTTGACCAGCAGGAACCAGGAAGGCCAAAGGCACAACCTCCAGAACCAATCAGTGAAACAGTAGGTCATTTTCCTCCAGAGTTACTGAGATAGCAGGAGAGGTTCAGCTAGCAGCCTAAACCTTTGCGTAATCTTTGAAGGAGGCTTAATTAGTATGTAGAAAACCAAGGACTAGCTGTACCACAGAGCAATAGCTGTTTGGGAGAAATATTGGGGAATAACTGGGATAATATGACTGTATACTGCCACCTAGTGGCTTTTCTAAGGAAAAGCAGTTACTTGGTCAAGTAGATGGCAGGGAATAGGAAAGGCCAGCTGGTGTGCACTCCGTGGGAAAATGCTACTATACAGGTTTAGCTCTAACAATTCTGTTCAAGGAACACATTAAGTGAAGACAAAAAATCACCTACATGCTGATATAGGCAACTGTGCACTAGTAGGTTTTGGGGTCCATCCAGGCGATTCCTCTATTAATGGACAGTGAATGCTGAACCAGCTAATACAGTCTCCATGAGGTTGGGCGGGAGCTCCGAAAGAGAAGGGCTTAGAGGGACGCTGATATAGGCAACTGTGAACTAGTAGGTTTTGGGGTCCATCCAGGCGATACCTCTTTTAACGGACAGTGAATGCTGAAGCAGCTAATACAGTCTCTACGAGGTTGGGGAGGAGCTCCGGAGAGAGAAGGCTTAGAGGGCGGCAAGCACACAAGTGACCTATCTGGGGACAATGGTCTACAATAAAGATGGCGCCATGTGTAGCACCTTCTATTCATATACTTCCAGTGGCAGGAAATTATAAAAAAAAGGGGGAGGGATTGTATTTAGGTGTGGAAATCCACCAGGTATGCTACAGAACCAGGAAGGCCAAAGGCACAGCCTCCGGAACCAATCAGTGAAACAGTAGGTCACTCTCCTCCTGAGTTACTGAGATAGCAGGAGAGATTCAGCTAGCAGCCTGAACCTTTGCAAAATCTTTGAAGGAGGCTTAATTAGTATGTAGAAAACCAATGACTAGATGTACCACAGCGCAATAGCAGTTTGGGAGAAATATTCATTGATGGGTTCAGGCGCCTAGGCAGTGTGACATTTCTCTGTGGTACATTTGGTTCGGGACACATGACTGGAGTGACATTCAGCTGCAGAGAAATATGGCTTTTGTGAATTACCTATGGGCAAAGAAAAGCAAGCACTGCTTCGCCCAGAACTTTAATAACCAAGTGCATGGGGGCAGAAGAAGTATTGCATGTTGTGTTCAGTATACACTACATGCTTATGTGACTACAACATGTAGAAGTGTGCTATAGCATGGAGGAAGTCTTGCATGCTACTGTAGTCAGATAGATATATGTTCCAACATGCCTTTTATGTTATGTTCCCTAGACACCATGAAAGGGGTAGTGGTCCACACAAAACAGTTAAAAAGGTGCTGCCTAATGGTGCACTGCATTTTTATTGCCACTGACATGCCCACTGGTCAGCCTGCTGTCAATGCCTGCCATACCGCCTGCTGTCTCATGTTGCACTTGGGGGCCATAGACATTATTTTCCTTCTGTGCATTTGGTTACTGAAGTTTTAGGCATGGCACCACATTCTTCTCTTTACCCACAGGGAATTCACAAAAAGCCATATTTCTCTGCAGCTGAATGTCACTTCAGGCATGTGTCCCCAACCCAATGTACCACCTGGAAATATCATGCTGCCTAAGTGCCTGAACCCCTCTCAGATGTTTGCTCAGAACTGTGTAGCTGCTAGGAAGTCATAAAGCAATCAAACATTTTACATTTTAAACCTAGTTATTGCTTTTCTTTTCAGACAATAGAAAAACGTCAGGGTCTAGACATTGTGTCTGCTTGCTGCATTGAAACTAACTTTTATAACACATTGTAAAGCATGTACTATGTTCCAGTAGGTTATGCTGTGGTTACATTCTTGAAGCTCGATGCATACCATACAGTTCTGCATAAATCATATCAATATTCACAAATGACATAGAATTATTTACAAAATTCCAGATAGCTGGGCTGGAAGTGTCATATTTTTCCCCTCCCTGAAAACTCAAGCTAGTTTCTAAAGGGACCATTGAGAAATGTTGCTTGAGAGTACAATGTAACCAAAAGGCTCACGTTTAGTCCAAAAGAATCCACAGCTCGGCCAGGGAATAGAAAAGGTTTATTGAAACAAATATCTGTAGTTAAGCGCTTTCATCTGTTTTTACAGACTTCTTCAGAACTCCAAACAACTAAATCAAACACATTTAAAAAACCTTTTGGCGCCAAAAAGCCAATAATCTTTTAAAAAGACATACCCTTCATATTCGTTCATATTAAAAATCATAAAGCATGAACTACATGTTAAAAACATAGATCATCGTGTTTACCTGTAATTAAAATTCAGTTTAGAAATATAACCCTAGTAAACCAACAAAAGACATATATATTAATATAGTTATGTAATTTAATAATTAAAAATTAAAAACTTTGTTTTTTTGCAAAACCAAGTCAAGCCAAAATCAAAAGAGGCTTGATGCTGATGAAATCATTAATGTCAGGAAATCTGGTGGCATCAGTCAAAATCTGCCATTTGGTTTCCTTCATAGCTAATAAGGCTTTCCAATTCCCACAAAATGGTGTAATATCCACACTGTCAATGATGGAAAATCGAAAACAGTGTGTTACCCCATAAGAAGAGGTGTCTATAAAGGGCATTTTTTGTATCTTTAACCTTTATCTTGTAACAATGTTCGTATATACGTGTTTTTAGGTGTCTCTCTGTTTTTCCTATATAATATGCAGGGCAGGCCACACACTTAGCGATGCAAACTACAGATTTGGTGTTACAATTTCCTGCCCTGCATTTAACATAAGTTTCATTCAGATCCCCTAAACTCACACCTATTTCCTCACAGATGTTAGGACATTGTTTACAATGCCCACATTTCTTTGTACCTCCAGTTTTCGGTTTACTTTTTGTTTTCATCTCCAATAAACCTTTAATATTCGCCCCAGTTTTATAAACAAACCTCGGTTTCTTTCCCAACATCTCAACTAGTTCATCATCAACATTAATTATGCTCCAATGGTCATAAATTATATTTTTGATATATTTAACATAAGGAGAATAGGTCAAGACACATACACTTTGATTAATTCCGTTTTTGTCACGATCACTCACCTTGGCAATAAAACCCATTCCCAATAATGGGGGATATTTATTGCCCCATTCTCCCTTGAGGTAACGAACAGTGTCCTCCAAAAGTGAATCAGGATACCCTCTTTCAAGAAACATAGACTTAATAAAGTCAAGTTCTTTGGACATAATTTCATAAGTCGAGGACATCCTGGCGGCCCTTATACATTGGCCCTTAAATACATTTTTAAAAATGTGTTTTGGGTGATTACTACTAAATTACAGATAATCATTAGAAAAAGTCTCCTTTCTATGAACCCGGGAAATAAATCCATTCTCTGAGTGACTAATAAAAAGATCCAAATAAGAAATACCTCCTGTATCGATAGTGTAGGTAAATCTTAAAAATTCTGTGGTCTGGTTAATGTAATTAATGAAGTTGTTAGTTTCATCAATAGGAGGTACAAAGAAATGTGGGCGTTGTAAACAATGTCCTAACATCTGTGAGGAAATAGGTGTGAGGTTAGGGGATCTGAATGAAACTTATGTTAAATGCAGGGCAAGAAATTGTAACACCAGATCTGTAGTTTACATCGCTAAGTGTGTGGCCTGTCCTGCATATTATATAGGAAAAACAGAGAGACACCTAAAAACACGTATATACGAACATTGTTACAAGATAAAGGTTAAAGATACAAAAAATGCACTTTATAGACACATCTCTTCTTATGGGATAACACACTGTTTTCAACTTTCCATCATTGACAGTTTAGTGGGAATTGGAAAGCCTTATTAGCTATGAAGGAAATCAAATGGCAGATTTTGACTGATGCCACCAGATTTCCTGGCATTAATGATTTCATCAGCATCAAGCCTTTTTTGATTTTGGCTTGACTTGGTTTTGCAAAAAACAAAGTTTTTAATTTTTAATTATTAAATTACATAACTATATTAATATATATGTCTTTTGTTGGTTTACTAGGGTTATATTTCTAAACTGAATTTTAATTACAGGTAAACATGATGATCTATGTTTTTAACATGTAGTTCACGCTTTATGATTTTTAATATGAACGAATACGAAGGGTATGTTTTTTTAAAAGATTATTGGCTTTTTGGTGCCAAAAAGGCTTTTTAAATGTGTTTGATTTAGTTGTTTGGAGTTCTGAAGAAGTCTGTAAAAACAGATGAAAGCGCTTAACTACAGATATTTGTTTCAATAAACCTTTTCTATTCCCTGGCCGAGCTGTGGATTCTTTTGGACTAAACGTGAGCCTTTTGGTTACATTGTAGCTTCACTTACGAAAGTTGGATTATCACGTTGCTTGAGAGGGTTGAGCCTATCTGGGCATACCTTACCCCATTCCCTGTCTTGAGAGCCCATTTGCAATGGCATTGCTAACCCCACTGTGGTGCTGCACTGTCATATCATATGCTTGCAACCCTAGAGTCCACCTTAGTAATTTAGCATTTTGCTGGATGTCCCTATGTAGCCATGTTAAGGGATTGTGGTCTTTAACTACAGTTAATTTCCTTCCATACAGATAATGCTGAGGTTTCTGCAGTGCCCATGCTATGGGTAGGCATTCCTTTTTGACAGTTGCATAGCATTCCTTCCTGGGTTGGAGCTTACAACGGAGATATACAACTGGGTGCTCTTCTCCCTCTGAGGACACCTGACTAAGTACAGCTCCCACCCCATGGTTTGAAGCACCCACCTGCACAACAAATTATTTGCTGTAATCTGGACTGGCTAACACAGGGGGTCCTCCCAAAGCTCCTTTAAGATTCTGGAATGCCTGCTCAAATGTTGGGGTCAACACTACCTTTTCTTGCCTGTTATTCCTTGCCAGGTCTGTGAGGGGGGAGCAGCTATGGTACTATAACTGGGACAAACTTTCTGTAGCACCCTATTGTACCTAAGAATGCCCTCACCTCTTTTTTTGGTAATGGGCAGGGAATGCCTGAATGGCTTTAACTTTGGCAGGTTCTGACCTGATCATACCACTCCCCACTCTTTGTCCCGGGTAGGAGACCTCTGCCATACCCACCTGACATTTGCTGGGCTTAATGGTTAACCCTGCCCTCTGTAGTCTCCCCAGTGCCTTGCTGATATACTGAAGGTGCTCTTGTCAGGAATGGTTGTAGATGGCAATATCATCTCTGTATGCAAGGGGAAAATCTCCTGCACCTGCTAGAACAATCTACCAGCCTCTGTAAAATCACTGGGACATTTTTCATCCTAAAGGGCATCTTCATGAACTCATACAAGCCAAAAAGAGTCAAAAAACCTGACCTCTCTCTAGCACTGGGAGTCAAGGGCCCCTGCCAATAACACTTGGCAAGATCAATGGTGGTAAGGTACTTAGCCCCACCCAACTGCTCTAGGGCTTCATCTGTCTTAGGCATGGGGTAAGCATCTCACTCTGTATGACTATTTAATTTTTTGTAGTCCACACAGAACCTGGTGCTGCCATGCTTCTTTGGTACCAGCACCACTGGGGAGGCCCAGGGACTGCTGGACTACTGAATTAACCGTAGTTCCAACATTTCCTGTATCTCCTCCCTCATAGTCTGTTTGACTCTCTCAGGCACCCTATAAGGGGCATGCTTAATAGGTCTTTGGGGTCCTGTATCCACATGATGCTGCACCAGGTGGGTACACCCTGGTTTCCCAGTGAACATGCCACCAAACTCCTGTAACACTGCTCAGATTTCTTGAACCTGGGTAGGGGATTGCTGCTTGTACATTGCTACCCCTTTCAGTGAGGTGCCAGTTTGAGCCTCACTTAGGAGATCAGTCACCAGATCCCTCTTAGACTCCTTCTGCCATCCACTGCAAATACTCAGCACAAGGGCCTCCCTATCATGGTAAGGTTTCATTGTGTTAACATGGTACAGTTTGTGCCCCTGCCTCCTGCCTAGCAGTTTTACCATGTAGTTAACATCACTGACCTTCCTTACCACCTTGTAGAGTCCCTCCCAGGCTGCCTGCAGCTTGTTGTGTCTGACTGGAATGAAAACCATTATCTTCTGCCTACAGCATACTCTCTAGCTCAAGCATTCCAGCCATACCAGAACTTTTTTTGCTGTTTGGCTTCTGCCAGGTTCTCCTGGGCCAAACCCATGAGTTCCCTGATCCTTGTCCTGAGGTTTAGGACATATGCCAGAAGAGACTCCTTTTGGGATTCACACTCACCGTCCCACTCATCTCAAATCAAATCTAGAGGTCCCCTCATCTTATGCCCATACAGTAATTCAAATGGTGAAAAACCTATGGATTCCTGGGTCACCTCTCCGTAAGCAAACAACAGATGGAGCAAATTGTTGTCCCACTCTCTCATAAACTGGTCTGCAAATGCCCGCAACATGGACTTGAGTGTAGAGTTTAACCTCTCAACAAGACCGTTAGTCTGGGGATGGTAGGGGTTGGGCTTTAGGTGCTTCACCCCACAGTACTTGCACAGATAAGCCAGCAGGTCTGACATGAAATGGACACCTCTGTCAGTCAGTATTTATTCTGGGAAACCTACCCTGATGAAAATCTCTAACAAAGCATTTCCCACCTTTTCTGCCTTATTGGAAGACAGAGACACTGCCTTCAGGGTATCTGGTAGCATAATGTACTTTCACAAGGATATACTTTTTCCCTGTGGAACTCAGGGTACTCAGTGGCTCCACAATATCCATAGCTACCCTCTGAAATGGCTCTTCAATCACAATCAAAGGCATCAAAGAAGCTTTCACCTTGTCTCCTTCCTTTCCTACCTTTTGACACTGTTCACAGGTCCTGTACTACCATGTTACATTTTTGGAAATCCCAGGCCAATAGACATTCTGCATAATATGTCTCTTTGTATGTTTTATGTCCATATGATCTGCAAAGGGAATATCATGGGCTATGGCTAGAAGTGCCAGATGGTAGGCTCTGGGCACTACCAACTGCTGTATTCTCTCACCCTCTAGCACTCCTTCAGGAGTGCATTGTCTATACATTACTTTGTCCCAGTATACAGATTCCACCTTCCCTTGAGAATCAGGTGCCTCACTAACTACCTCCCTCAGGCCTTGTAATGTAGGGTCTGAGAGTTGAGCCTGTGTCAGCTATCTCTTAGTAACCCTTCCCAGCTCCCATTCCACTGGAAGTCTTTCATCCTCTGACAGCATTGCCTCATTGAAAACCTGGATACTACTACTACTCACCTCTGCCTTTGCAGTCACTCTGTTCAAGGGAACATCAGTACCCACAAACAGCAGTTTCACTGCTACAGGGTGGCTCCCTGAAGTAACCACCTCACCAGTCCTGGCTGCAAGTGTGTGGTCTGCTTGGGTTTCGCCCAGGCTACCAGTCCCACATATTTGTCTCCAAGCCTGACTGGGTGTAACTGCATGCACACATGGTACTACATTATCAAAATCATTCCCTATCAGGAATTCTGCAGGGATATCCTCAAATACCAAATGAAACAGTCCAGGCTTTATGGTACTAGAGATTCTGCATAGTACCAAGAGAGGAGGTGACATAAATAATAGAACAGAATCTAGTGAACAGAAATGGATTTTTCATTTTCAAGCTGATAAACCTCCTGGTTTAAACAACAGAGTTTTCCTGAAACCCTTCCTTAAAGCACGGCCATTAAAGCATTGATTTCTCTTTTAATATTTTATTATATATATTTCAATGGTCCATCTTTTACCATTTTTTACTATTGTATTTGTTACCATTTTTAAGTACATAGTGTTCATTTAGTCTGTTTTTATTCAATTTTTTAAAGATCTATATATTCTACAGATGTATTTTATCACATGGCTTTTTAGTTGTGATGCACATTTTATCTGATTTTTGATTGGATGTTTTAGTGTTTAAAAATGTAACTGTTATTCTATCTTTGTTGGTCTGATGAAGCGGATGTTATTCCGAGAAGGTGCTTACCTTACTACAATAAAGGACATATTGATTTTCACTGCTGTGTGGAACCAGATTATTTTTCTTTTTCTTGTATATCCTCAAATACACCTACTTGCTGGCTTCATTTTTCCACCCTCCCAGTCAAGGTGAACCCTACCTAAAGGTATTTGGAATGGGGTCCCTCCTAAAGCTCTGACTGGGGTAGACTGTCCAAGCAAGTTGTACTCCTCTGTAACCATTGCAGGCTTCACAATAATTAGGTCAGAGGCTGTGTCTTTCTTAGCAATGGCCTCTTTCCCATTTACTAAGATAGGATAATAACCTCTTGTGGTAGTTTGGTACCCTTGTTGTCTCGTAACAACTTACTGCTGGCATTTTGTCATTCCCACTTACTGCCTCTCCCACCTTTCAATCCTCACCTTGCCTCCATAGACATCTATATGCTACATGGCACCACTGGTACCATTACTAACATTTAACCCTTGGTCCTTGGCATGTAGCTGGACTAGTGGCTTCCCCTGCTTCTGGTGGACTATGTTCTAGGCAGTCTGGGCTGCCCACCTTGGGTTCTTTTAGACTCATAGGCAGCACTGGGTGTCTCTTTCCTGTGCAGTGATGCCCTGCTTGCTAGGTATAGGTCTCCCTTCTTCGCGAACTCATCTGCAGTATCGCATTGTCTATTAGCTAACCAGATTCTCATGTCTCAGGCAAAGTGTTTAGGGCTTGTTCCCTCACCAAAAGATCTGCCAGCCCTTAAAAAGTGGTGACCTGACATCCACTCACCCACCTATGAAAATAAGTGCTTAGTTCAGCAAAATATTCACACACACTTTCATCTGCCTTGCGTCTATGCTCACAAAACTTATTCCTATAAGATGAAGGTGTTAAGTTAAAACATTCTAGTAGTTTTTTTACAATATTATACTTTAAATCAGTATCAGACAGTTTAGAGATAACAGTTGCAGCTTTAGCATGGAGTAAGGTGGTCAGGAACCATACCCAGAGCCCTTGGTCAACATTATACTGTTTACATACCCTCTCAAACATATGAATGAAACTATCAAAATTATCCCTGTCTGTAAATTGTAGAAGAAATTTGCTGACCTTTGTTGCTTCTAAGATTCGGTTAGTCCCTTCCCCATTACCTCCATGACTATGGCAAAGAGTAAGCATCTTCTTTTCGTGTTGTCTCTAACTCTCCTTCAACACAGCCTCCAGTCCTTTAGCCTGGCAATTTTCAGCCAACTGGCTCCTTGTCAGCTTACCATACTTTTTTGCTGACATGCTTGCCTGCTGTCCCGGACTAACTAAACTAACAAAAAATAAACCAATTTTGATATGAACTCTGAATGTTCACTGTGTGGCTGACTGAGAGTACAAACACCTTCAGTGAACACTGTACACCGGCTGCAGGAATTCAATATCCACACCACTACAAGCCAATTAATATGTGATGTGGTTATCTTACCAATGTCAACCAATTAGTAGGTGATATGGATATCCCACCGCTGCCACCAATTAATATGTGATGCCCCTGCACTGGCGCAGTAATCAAGCAGCCTCAATCCTCACCACTGGTCACAATGAGGGACGTACACAATGGGATGATGATAAGTAGACACACAGTAAAGTACAATTTCTCTTAAGAACACACAGAGATCACAGTCAGTCTGGTGCTGGTTTCTTCCTCTCTCTCTCTCCAGATCCCCAATAAGACTCCCCACTGGCACAGCTATAGGGTTGAGTTCTCAGCCGAGTGGCCAAGCTAAGACCTCCAGCACCCTCTCTGTACAACCAGTGCATCACGTCCCTGCCCATGTAGCTGACACACACACACACACACACACACACACACACACACACACACACACACACACACACACACACACACACACACATGCACGCACACGCACACACGCACACATGCACAAGCATACACACACACACACACACACACACACACACACACACACACACACACACACACATGCACATGCACACACTCACACACACACACACACACACACACACACACACACACACACACACACACACACACACACACTTTGAGATTTGATTGATACAAACATACACACAAACCTGGGAAAAGCTGGCACAGGCTTATTAACTATGATCCCTTCTGCCCAGACTATAAGGTAGGACTAGCTGTCATCTGACACCCTTACTTATCAGCTACTATAAGGCCCTTGCAATGGGTGTCCAATCCTAATGTGTAATGTTACTATTAATCAAAATGGTAATCTGACCAAGACTTGCAAGGCTATTTAGGAGTGGCCTGTGCAGTGTTACCAAATACATATACAAGTACACTAAGATCTTAAATATGTCTCACAAATATCAGCAACAAAGAAAGGTTTAAATATATTAAATAATGAATAATAAAAAGCAAGACAATACTCAGAAAACAAATACAGTTAGTTCAGAGTTCAAAAATAACAGGAAATATTTGAAAACAAGGTTGCAGGACAGTCTGAAATAAATACAGAAAACCTCTAAACTAATCTTTACTATATTCATATCTGTATCTAAAAGAAATTACTGTACTCTAGTTACTTACTATTAGCAAGGCAAGTACAGATGGTGATGATGAATGTTTCCAGGTCAAAGACAATATACAAAATGCGTAGTCTCTCTCTGATAAAGTTCCCAAATTAATATTAAACATTACTGCTGGGCACTTGGATGACAACACTCTGTCACCTGACTTCAGTTCCCAAGCTAAAACAGAAACTAAGAATTTTAACATATTTGTGTTAAAATACATATCTCTCAGATGTTTGATCAGAACTGTGTAGCTGCCAGGAAGTCATAAAGCAATCAAACACTTTACATTTTAAACCTAGTAATTACTTTTCTTTTCAGACATTAGAAAAACTTCTAGCTCTAGACATTGTGTCTGCTTGCTGCATTGAAAATAGGTTTAATAGCACATCATAAAGCATTTAATTTCAACTTATTTTCTTGAAGTTTTGTAAGTTAATCTTCTATGTTAGAGCAGGGTATACTGTGGTTACATTCTTAAAGCTGAGTACATAACATACAGTTCTGTATAAATCATATCAATATTCACAAATAACATAGAATTATTTACAAAGTTCTAGATAGCTGGGCTGGCAGTGTCACAGCCATAAACAGGGACTGGGATGGGAGGCAGAAAATGTCATAAACAGTCTTCCAAAGCCTTGAAATGAGAAGTGTAGGCCATCCTTATTGGAGCAAGATGGACTGTTGATTATCTTATCCCATCCTGACATACTGGACCCCCTGTAATCACATCAGCTATTTAACCAATTATTACCCGCAGTGGTGGTGCTGCGGTAGCGTTGTCGCCTCACAGTAAGATGCTGTCTGGTTTGATTCTCAGGTAGAGCGTCTTCTGTGTGGAGACATGAGGGAATGGGTGTACCTTCATTGAAGGTTGTGCATCAGGCCTGCCAAGCCGGTACGTAAAATTCAACTGCCAATCATTAGTGGACCGGAGTTCCGCTGTGGCGACCCCTAACCAGGAAAAGCCGAAAGACACAAACAAACAGTTGAAGCCATTTATTTATTTGTTTGTTTATTGCATGTCTGCATCATTCGAAGTCCTAACAGGATTAGTGAAACCTGCATATTTAACATACCTGGAAATTCTGAAATTTCTCTTCATATCCCTCAGGGTGCTACATCTCAAATTGTTTACAAATGCATGCAGCAGTATGTCATAGTAATACTTGTAAAGAGAGTCCTTAGGGCCTTTGTAATGTCAGAGATCCTGGTGCCCGTATAACAACTCATTGTAACCCTCTCCTTGTCCAAGCTTGTGAATGATAAGTCAGTGTGCCTGACAGTCTCCTATCACAAAAAAATTTTATTGCTACTGTGGTTAAAAGTTGTAGGCTTGAAGTGTTTTAGCTCAAGTTGACTTTCTATAGGATGTATGCATGAGGTGCTTGAGTGGCCTGATTTTTGCTGAGACTTATTTTTATTTCTAGGAGGTTCTTGATGTAATTGTTTTAATGCCTCAGCGTAAGTTGTATTATGTGATAGTAAAGGAATCATGGTGAAGGTATGTGAATCTTATTCTGAAGTTGTATTGAGGCAACTGTCAAGGAAAGTGGATTTCATTTCTTCTTCTTTTTCTTCTTTTGAATGACAGGTTCTTGAAAGACTTTAGAATTTTGTGTCAGAAAATAAGAGACTTACTGAATTTGTTGCATATATCACAGAAGGAACAGGCTGCATTTTTACTTCATTATGCATGTACTCCCCAGTACAACAGTATTGTATACCTCTCACCTAAAACCCATAGTGTGGGAATAGTAATCCTTCCCTTACTCCCTTTTTAATCTTCTACTCCCAGGGAAATATCACTGACTATGTTCTTTTTACATTCATTCTGCTGTGAGCAAAAGTCTTCCACCTTGTATATAGATCAACTAACTTTTTACTATGAGTGTAATATTTAAGTATCTATATATATATATATATATATATATATATATATATATATATATATATATATATATATATATAAACTCTCTTGTTTTTTAGAATTATATTTTTAAGACAACCTGAATACTTCATTTCAATCTGTACTTTCTCTCCTAACATACTTTTTGTTGAATGTCATACCCTTTAACATGCAAATAGTACTGTATTGCTGTGTTAAACTCTGTACTCACTTTCTATAAAATTAAGTTCTTTGATGAAATTCTTCATGAATAATGTATTGAAATATTTTTTGAGGTTTTGCTGTCCTGTTAGCTTAATGTGGAGCTTATCTCCCCGGGCCTCTACTGAAAATGGAAATGTATCCAGTAGGACTAGCCCGGTCAACAAATGTAAAATAAAATAAAATAAATAAAATAAATGAGCATAAGATAGTAAAAATTAAACATTTATCCCATTTAGATAGAAAAAGTTCCTGGCTAGAAAAAAGCTACCCAGTTTTAATAAATTAACAGCCAAAACCGCTATCAGGTTTTACCTCATATCATGCGTTCCGGCCCCAAAATCTGGACAATACCAAGAAAGGAGGGGGGTATCCATATTCATCAAGGACACCCACACCTCAAGACTGGTGGCAACGCACGATGCATCGGAGACCATCCAGGTGCAATTAACCATAGGCAAGACTGCTCTGCAAATTGTAGCATGTTACAGGCCACCCTCACAAACTCAGGAACCTCACATGGCCTTCCTGAAAACACTAGAGGGGATAAATGTATCACCAAACACCATCATACTAGGTGACTTCAATTACCCTAATATAGACTGGGAACACTACTCAAGCCCAAACACCCTAGCCCAAAAGTTCCTGGAATTCATAAACTCAAATGCCATGGAACAACTAGTCACCATCCGACAAGAGGAGATAACATACTTGATCTCATCATCACGAACATGGGAGCACAATGTTCAACACCGGAGGTGTACCCCTCACTGGTGAGATCAGACCACAAACTAATCTCGCTGGAGGTCCTCATCCCACCCCCACCTGAAATATAAAGACCACAGTAAAGAACTTCTCAAAAGCCGACTTCACACTTCTAAAGACTAGTGTGGTCTCCTTTAAGGCCCCGAGCCGTGGAAAACAGTACTCAAGCCGCTGAATCACTTACAAATGCCTTCTACCAGCACCTGCAGGACTGCATGGATAAGGCAATCCCAAGCAAAACAAAGACTCTTTGTACCAAAGGCAAGCATCCAGTCTGGTGGACCCCAGCCATAAACAAACTCTACAACAAAAGGAGGAAGCTACTACAAGATAGAGCAAAATCCTTAAAAGGTAAGACACCCTTGATCACTATAAGTAAAAAACTAAGAGCTCTCATAAAATCATCCAAAGCAAATTTCGAGAGAAAAATAGCTAAAGACTCAAAAGACAATCATAAGGCCTTCTTTAGCTATGTTAGAAACCTGGGAGGAAACTCCCAGATATGCTCAGAGCTAGTTCAAAATGATGTGAAGATTACTGATCCTACAGACATTGCCAACATACTGGCTGACAGGTTCAGTGCAAACTTCTCCCCTCCCCAAAGGAGAGATATCTATACCAAACGATTGCAGCCCCCAAACATCTCCAGCGCCCAAGTGAGAACTGCTCTCTCCAAAGCAAAAACACAGCATCCATGGGACCTGATGGTGTCCCCGGCTGTGTGCTCCATGAACTCAATGAGGAATTAAACCCACAGCTAGGACAGCTGTTTAATCAAAGTCTTACCTCTGGATACGCACCCAGGAGTGGCGCACTGCAACTGTGGTACCACTTCACAAAGGCGGTGCCTCCACCGACCCTGGAAATTACCGCCCATTAGCTTGACAAGCCTTATCTGCAAAGCCATGGAGAGGATCATAATGGACCTCATAAATAAAGACATAGGGAATTTGCAGACTTTGGATCCAACCCAGTTTGGCTTTGTCAAAGGCAGATCATGCCTTTTAAACTTGGTTGACTTTTTCAAACAGTCACCAAAGCCATTGATGAGGAAAGGCAGTCCATACAGCCTACCTCGATCTGGCTAAGGCCTTCGATACAATACCCCATTCGGGTATCATTGAAAAACTCATCAGCTTAAATGTCAACCCATACATCACAAGATGGGTTGCAAACTGGCTGAGTGACAGAACCCACAGGGTCAGAGCTGCTGGCGCCATGTCAGACTCAAAGCCTGTCACAAGTGGTGTCCCACAGGGCTCAGTCCTGGGCCCACTCTTGTTTGGCATCTACTTTTCCAAGTACAAGCAAACACAGGAGGGTTATGGCTGACAAAGTTTGCAGATGACTGCAAACTGGGCCATAGTAGAAAACACATCTGACACAGATATCCTTCAGAAGGGTCTCACAGAAACGGATAACTGGTGCCAGAGCCACGGCCTAAAGTTAAATGCCAAAAATGCATAGTCATACCCTTCGGGAAAAACAAGGTTACCCTAGCTACCAAATAGGTGGCAATCCACTGAGCACAGAAGAAGTTATCAGGGACCTGGGGACCCAGGTTGATAGTAGTCTGTCATTCGACACCCATGTAGCTAAAGTAGTTAGGAAGACCTTCTACATTGCCCACCTTATCATGAAGGGATTCTCATCTAGATCAAGGGAGGTCATAGTCTCCCTTTACTCATCACTCATCAGACCAATGATTGAGTACAATGCCCCATTCGGAATGTATCTGACCCGACACTTGCAGCAGCTGGAGAGGCCACAAAAGTTCCTCACCAAAAGGATAAAGGGTCTCAAAATCTGTCCTATGCTGCCCGACTGAAAGAACTCCAGCTCTATTCAGTCGCTACCGCTTGCTCAGAGGTGACCTTTGCCTAACATACAAGGCCATGTCAAACCCAGATTTGATGAATATGCTTCACCTCAAAAATCTAGATCCATCAGAGCCACAAGGGCGGGAGACTTAAACCTTGACACGGCTATTAATAGGACGTGCTGGAGGGATAGATTCATCACCCAAAGACTCCCTATGCTGTGGAACAAAATCCCGGTACATGTGAGGCAGAGCACCTCGCTGGCCTTGTTCAAGAGAAATCTTGACCAATGGATGGGAGATCGCAGATATACCCCAGGGATTACCTCAGTGTCACTGCTCGACAGAGGCACAGAAAAATAATGGGTATAGTTCCCCATACTAAAGGGGTGGCCTAAGCCACAAAACGATGGGCTAGGCTTGTAAATGCCCTCGGGCAGATAGCCTAGTATGAACCTATGAACCTATGAACCTATAAAAACAGATAACTGTCTTAATAACCTAACTGTGAAAAACAATGTAATTTACCAAAAAACATTTCAACTTGTTTTCCCTTCCTGCAGCATACCATCATCTGCCATTAGTTCTTTTTCTCATCTACTCAGTCTACAGGCTCTGTCTTCTCCTCCATTGAGTTCTACCTCGTCCATGTCCTGGGCCAATGAGAAGGCTGAGAATGCGATGCAGCATCATCATGCTGCTGGGAAGTATGCCCATTACCATGTGAGTTCTACCTCATCCATGTCCTGGGCCAATGAGAAGACTGAGAATGCAGTGCAGCATCATCATGCTGCTGGGATGCTGGGAAGTATGTCTATTACCATATGAGTTCTACCTCATCCATGTCCTGGGCCAATGAGATGATTCGGAATGTGGTGCATCATCAACATCATCATGTTGGGAAGTATGCCCATTATCATGTGAGTTCTACCTCATCCATGTCATGGTCCAATGAGAAAATTGAGAATGTGTTGCAGCATTATCATTCTGCTGGAAAGTATGCCCATTACCATGGATGTGTGACATCTTGACCAAAAGGCACAACACTTGCAGTGCAGTGATTACCAGGCTTTTCTTGGTTACAGCATGATAGGCTGCCTCCTTCCCCAAAAATGAGAGCATTGGCTGCTCACTCCTGTCCTTCTCCATTCAATCCGCCCAGCACCCATGCCACTTAAGGACCATGTATTACAGGGGGCGCATACGGAGTTTAATCTCTCTGTGTCACACAGTGAAGTAAAACCACTTACACTGTTACCTAGAAATATAAAGTACCTTCAGTCCAAGAAATGTGAAGAGCATATAAACAAACAGAAGTAATAAGAAAAAATAAACAGTGAAAGACTGAGCTGTCTTCAACTGAGCAGAGATTCAATCAAACATAATTAAATTAAGCAGTAAATGAATACCATTCTGTCAGTGATACACAGTATCAACACAGATTTTCTAAAGACTGTATTCATTTTTATTTTTATTTGTCTGTATGTTTGTTTATTTGAAAGAAATACAGGATCACCTCTAAGTGTTTTACAGTTAATAGTAACCCCATAGCTTTGATTTGTTCCTTGTTTTCTCCTCCAGATAATACTTTTGACACCCCTGCTGTTTACTTTGTGTATACAAAAGCAAAACATTTTGCAATATTTTCTTTATTCCTTATCTGGTATAAATATGTGTTATTGGACTAATGCAAAAGTAAGAACATTCTACATTGTCAAAGGACAGAAGCACTTCTTTTTCCAGAACATATGCTTTTTTCTGATGTTTTTAAATATTTAATCTACCATAAAAACCTCAGACTCTGAATGACAATGCTGTGGAAAAACAAATTTCCCACACATCTATGCATTATTGCCTGTCAGTCATGTACCAGAAGAAATGCTATTGACAGGCAAACGGGGATAGCAGGCTGTCTGGTCATTGTCCTTAACCATGCTAGCTTCCTTCTTAATTGTGATAGTAAGTACCTTGTGGGTGTTAATTATAATGTCTAATTATTTATATGTGCATGCATGTATCTATCTATGTATGTGTGTATAACTGGCATGGCATGGCCCAGGCAAGAAATAGAAAATAAATAAGGTGACTTGTTGGTATGCGGTATGTAAGGATGTTAGTAATTTAAAGACAAAATACTAATATTTTTTGATGTCAGCAAATAATATGTTCTTAAATGAGTGTAAAAATGCTACATTACATTCATGTAGTTCAGGACAAAGCAAAAGAGGAGGGATGCAAACAAGAAGTGATACTAATAACGAGAGAAAAGATAGAGAAATTGTGAGGCTAAGCCAAATACTAACACATGAAAGCAGGAAAACAGAAAGTAATACCTTAAGAAAAAAATTATTATTACAGTTACTGGCATGATAATTCAAAGTACTATATCAGAAATCAAAGCCTTAAGATATATTTTGCACATAACATTTTTGGCATAAACAGATAGATTATTCACCATCATCATCATCATCAACCCCCTTTTCCCATTTTCTACATGGGGTCATAGTGTCATGTGAACTGTCACCATCTCTCTCTTTCTATTCAGTGCCATACTCCACCTTCTTCAACACTCATGCCTGACTGTTGCAGGTCTTCTCTCATGCAATCCATCCACCTCTTTGCTGCATGCCCTCAATTCCTCTTGCCTTCTTCCTGTCTGTCCCAAATCTTCTTCACCAGATTGTTTTTTGCTTTTCTGCACATGTGCCCAAACTATGGCAATCTGTTCTTTTTGAACTTTTCTTCAGTTGGAGCTACTTTGGCTTCTGCTCTGATGTTCTCATTTCTTCGTCTATTCCAAAGTGTGCATCCTTACACCAATATCAGGCACTTCATCTCCATCACCTCTAGTTTCCTCATTTGCTCTGCCTTTGCTCCCTGGGTTTCTGTAACATACAGTATTAATGGTCACACCGTTGTTTTGTACACCTTACTTTTCAGCTTTTTTGGCATTATTCTGTCACATACTACCTCTGATACCACTCTTTACCAGTTGGATGTAGCCTCTCTGTTTCTAGATTTGACCCTCCTTATTCACATTTTCTTTCTCCTCAAACACCCCTCCCAGATAGTGGAAGCTGTTCAACTTTTCCACTGTTTTCCCTTCTATTTCAATTCTCAGCTTCTTCTGATCCCCATATTTGCTGCCATTACAACTATCTTATCTGTACTTAGCTTCATCCCATGTGCCTTCATTCATGCATTTCATTCCCATATCCATGGCGCAAGTTCTTGCTCAGAGTCTGCCTGTAATGGCACGTCATCTACCTAAAGCAACTTTGTTCATCTCTCCCCTCTGACATGTTTGTTAGTGTATTCTATCACAAGTTTGAACAGCAGTGGGCTCAGAAATGAACCCTGATACACATCCACTCTCACTGCAAACACCTCTGTGAGAACAAACGCAGTATGTGCTTGTCTTTGGGTCCTTCTACCTGGCTTTCGCTAATTCTATCAATGTTTCACAGACTTCAAACCTCTGCAGAACTGCCTAAATCAGCTTTTTTAGGACCATGACATATGCTTTCCCAAATCTAGGATGGTCCAGTTGGACTCTTTCCTCAACTCAAGGCCTCTGCACACCACCCACACCAACTTAGTAATGTGTGCAAACCCTAACTCTGCCCCTTCCTTCAGCCCTAACCCTACACATTCTCTTCATAAAAACCTTCCCGTAACACTGCCACTACACAAGACACACTCAAATACACAAACATTCACAAACACACACAAAAACTACATCTGCCATCTAAGCTAACCCTGATCCTAATCCTAATCCTAAATGCACAAATTTGCATGCAAACAACACTATCTTTCACTCATTCCAACACTAACCCAAACCAATGTACACACGCACAAGCACTTACACCCCTCCCACCCCACTTCAGTCTCAACATTACACACAATCAAAAATTTCTACTTATCGGCTGTCCATACTAAAATCACACCTTCTGTGTTTGTTGAATAAACAGCATTCAACAAAATGCAGGTAACTATATACATATATATATATATATATATATATATATATGTGTGTGTGTGTGTGTATACACACACTGAGAGAAAGGGAGTTGCTCTTAAATTTTCCTTGAGAACAGACCTTCTACAGTGAACATGCACACAATGGCAACAATCATCATTGTTTAAAAAAAGTGTTAAACATGCTTTAACTTTATTCTCCCAGCATAAACAATTTAATGATGAAATTAGGGTTAGTAGCCTTAGGAGTTGGGGGTTCTAAGATTCTCCAAACATATCCCTCCATTTATTGAAGCTGCCAGGAGAGAGAGAGAGAGAGATAGTGCCACAAAACACATTATTAGTTAATAACATCATAATTAACATTTAACTTTTTAATTATCTAAGGCTCATGAAGGTTACTCGTCCTGCTTTGTTGATATTCTTTTTAAAGAATTATCTGTAGAAGTGCTAGACAGAGAGATTCATTTGTTTTCCAGACCCTTAAACTAGCTTCTATAGTATATTTAATTTAATTTCTCTTCTGTGCTGCAGCAGTAAGACAAAAAACTCGTACAGCATGCAAAGTAATTTGTATGATTATATTTTGTTTTCATTTGAACCTCCTTGATAGTAATGCACAGCATGCCTTGATGAAATGGTATAAATAAAAAGAAAAAAAAAGCCAGCCTAAAGCTCATTTGTCACCTAATACAGCTGAAAAAGTCATCCTAGTTGTGTGGGATTTCTTGATTATTTTTGGGCTTCAAGAAATGACTGATGGAATTTTATTCAGATATTAAGAAGTTTCTTGAGTCATGAAACAAATATTTGTGTTTCGCCTTTGGCAATATGATGTTTTCGGTTGGGGGGACAGATACAGAAAGCAAAAAATGATAATAGAGTATGTCACTATGGAACTTGATACATAAAGGCAGAGTTTAAGTAAAGGAAAAATCTGTGACTTTTCACTGATTTTGTGCTCAGAGATTATTACTTATTTGGTAGTTGCAACCATATCACCCTTATGCTATGATGAAGTTTTTCTCATTACAAAAAGTGTGTTTCTTTTTTTTAATTCTTACTGTTTTCACGTGAGGCTTAGTTATTGAGAATATACTGTGAATGGTATGAATGTTAGGAAGGAAGATTTAATCATCTATGGCATAAGACTGACATTATTCATTACATTTCAACAAAATTAAGTATATCATGAACTTATATATCATTCGCTGACTCTGAATCGGCATATGTAAGGCAGTGGACCTGGTTTTAGTTTATTAATGCAAACTCATTTATAAAGTGCGAAGCAAAGCTTCAGAAAAATACTGTACTGTGTGTATATGTTTGTGTGCATTTGTATGTGTGTTTTGTGTGTGTGTGTGTGTGCGCGTGTATGTGTGTGTTTTGTGTGTGCGTGTATGTGTGTGTGTGTGTGCGTGTGTGTGCGTGTGTGTGTGTGCGTGTATGCTCATGTGTGTGTCTGTGTGTGTGCGTGTATATGTGTGTTTTGTGTGTGCGTGTGTGCGCGTGTATGTGTGTGTGTGTTTTGTGTGTGCGTGTGTGCGTGCGTGTGTGTGTGTGTGTGTGTGTGTGTGTGTGTGTGTGTGTGTGTGTAGTATTATGAATATACTTGAGTAAACATATGTAGTTTTTCATTTTGCAGCTGAACCTCTGCTTTGATTGTTTGACTATCCTGCATTTTTTTCATGCAACTTCGGTTTCTTTAGATCATTCTACCTCAACAAAATTAATCTAGTTTCTAGATGAAAAACAATGACATTACTTTGTTTATAACACATATGTATTTCACTTTTGTTTGTTTCAAGCGAAACTATTAATAGTCAGCAAATGATATGGACTACCTGTGTACTTTAGTCATATATTAATGCAAAGGAAGCAATCATGCTATGCTAGATAGCAAAGGCTGTTCTCATTTACATTTTTCCAATTGTACATTTGCTCACCAGCTGGAAATAATTTTATGTTTCTGATGTACTGATAGTCTATGTTTTTCTTCCATTAGAAGGTTGAACCCACAGGCATCCAAACCCCAGAATGCTAATGTGTGTTATTGACCACTGCTAGGTATATAATAGTATTCTTTTCTGTAATCAGTGTTACATTTGTAGCATTAATCTCCTAGCGCAGTTAAATTACAGCTCACATTTTCAGCACAGTGAGACTGTGAGAGGTCAGCTTCAATCAATGATGTGAAAGTAACCTCCAATAGGTAATAAATGGCTTAAAATGAAACATCTTTTATGTGTAGTTCAGAATACCCAAATGATTCTAAACAGCACCGTGACTTGACCTACATTTACAGAGAATGTTAAAAAAATACCATTGTGGCTGTAACAACCTTTTTTGATCTTGAAACAAAAAAGTCATGCCAGGAAAATACAAGCTTTTTTTTCTTAGCTATCAACTGGATTACCATGCATTTAGTGCATACTGATTACCTGGTAAAATTGTTTGTGTACTATAGTATAGCATAGCATACGCAAAACAGACAGTGATAATTATCAGTCACTGCATACTTTATAAATATGTTTCTTACAGTCTTAATTCTTGCTTTGGACTTTTCTTCTAAAAAGTTTGTCTAATGGGCTCAATGTGAGCATTTTTCACATAAGTTCTTATAAGGCAGGTGATTGAGTGCATTTGCTGATGTGTTTTTTGTTTTCTTTCACTCAGGTGTATTACGGCAGAATATTAATCTTGTAAGATCTTGTACTGTTAATATATGGAGTGCTATCACATTGCTGGAGAGACAGTAGAGAATGAAAAAATGTGCTCCCACTAGGGGTGCAAATAGCCTTGATATAGCGCTCATAAACACAGGGTAGCACCGCACACTCCCCGGTAATGTTCTCATTAATAAGATCGGATCATAAATCGGTCTCCTTTGAAATAAATGTAATGGTAGAACTCCCATCAAACACTAAAACCTTAAGATTTTTTACAAGGTGAATTACCTTCTATTAAGTGATAACATAGATAATTTTAAAGCTCACCTTAACCATGAAAAAAAAATGCCTATACAAAAGTATATATAAATGCCTTGTGCAACCACTTAAACTGCTACATAGAAACATCAGTCCCAGACACAACTAAACCCAGAACTAAACCCAGGCCAGAAAAATAAGTCACCCTGGTGGACCCCTGGGATAAATAGACTATACGACTAAAGGAAGACATTCCTGTCTAGAAGTAAATGTGAGAGTGCACAACAGTGAATAAAATTCCTCATTAGTGTCAACAGGTAAATCAGGGAACTAGTCACATCGTCTAAGGCTAAGTACAAGACTAAATTAACCTCCCAAGCAAAGGATAACTACAAAACAGTTTTCAGTTATGTCCAAAATTTTAAGGGAAACACTCAACAAAGTACTGAGTTGGCTGTAGATAGTCAGCCACAAGACATAGCAAACCTGCTGGCCTGTAAGTTCAGCACAAATTTCACCCCCTAACCACCTCCAGTGACTCCTAATGAAGTACCGCCAACCATTCCTTTGCCTGTTATCACAAAAGAAGAGGTCATCACTGTGCTATCTAAAAGTAGAAACAGGGCATCAGTGGGCCATGATGGAATCCCAGGGTGCCTATTAAATAGCTTGCTACTTGACCTAGCAGACCCACTCAGATCTCTATTTAACCCCAATCTCCAGAAAGGCTTTGTCCCAGTAGAGTGAAGGACAGCAACAGACATCCCTCTGCACAAGGGGGAGGGGTACCATCAATAGACCCAGTAAACCACCACCTCATAAGTCTAACTAGCCTAATATGCAAGGCTATGGAATGGATAATCATAGAACTGATTAACAATGACATAGGAACTGTCCAGACTCTAGCCCAACCCAGTTCAGCTTTGTAAGGGGCAGGTCCTGCCTGCTCAATCTTGTGTACTTCTTTGAGCTGTTCAACAAAGTCACAAATTAGGGTGAGACAGTGCATACAACCTATCTTGACCTGGTCAAGGCATTCGCCAGAATACTGCACTTGGGTATTATCAATAAATTCACAAAATTGGGCATAAACCTCTATGTCATCAGATGGGCAACCAAATGGCTCACAGATAGGATACATGTTGTTAGAGTGGAAGAATCCACATCCAGAAACAGGCTGGTAACTAGTGGATTACCACAGGTTTCAGTGCTGGGCCCCCCTCCTCTTTGGGATATGCTTCTCAGATGTCAAGGCAAATGTAGATGGCCTTTGGCTGACCAAGTTTGCTAATGACTACAAGTTGAGGGCAATCACTGCCTCCCCAACCGATGTTGATATCCTACAGAATGTTCTGACCCAGACTAACAATTGGTGTTAGAGCTATGGTTTCAAGCTAAATGCTCGAAAATACATAATAACACCCTTTCAGAAATCAAGAGCCCCTAGGATTTACAGCACTGATAATACCCCCCCCTATAGGTGGACACAGTGGTGAGAGATCTGGTTGCTCAGATAGATAGTAATCTGAACTTTGACCACCATGTATCCATGGTGGTGAGCAAATCCTTCTATGTGGCTGAGCTTATAAGTAGGAGCAGGCATCCAGATCTACAGATATCATAGTACCACTGTACTCGGCACTCATAAGTCCAATAACCAAGTAGAATTCACCCTTCGGCATGCACCTCACCAGGCACCTGCAACATTTGGAGTGTCCTCAGATTTTTCACCAAAAAAGTACAGGGTATAACCAACATGTCATATGTGGACCAATTAAAAGCCCAATTGCTGTATTCAGTTTCTTACCAGTTACTGAGGGGGTGATCTGTGCTGGACTTACAACATAGTCTCTGACCCAGCCTGATGGAAAAGTTGCATATTCGCAGAAATAACTGCATAAGGGTTACCAACTCCAAAGATCTAACCCTGATGTCTGACATGAATAGATCATGCTGGAGAGACAGGTATGTGTCCCAGAGATTGCCCCTCCTGTGGAACAGACTTCCTATTTATGTGAAGCAGAGCCCTTCCATGACCATCTTCAAGTACAATCTAGACCAATGGATGGGAAACTGCAAATTCAGTCCCGGGATGGTGCCTATGTCCATCCAGGATAGAGGCAGTCTGTAAAAATATTCAAAATCTGCTTGCTGATCATTGTTATCTTTCCCCTAGGGACTGAAAATTGTGTAAAATCAGAGTAAAACAGGCTAAGCTTGTAAGGACACTTGAGGCTTTAGCTTAATAATCTCCTATGGACATATGAACCAATGAACATCAAAGTACATTTTCTGTTTTTCTGAGCTATTATCACCTCAATAATTGGGTGAAGGTCACATTACTGCAAAATACACTTTTTTCCACCTGTTTAAGTGAATTATGTTTTGATTACCTTTTGATATTAATGCCTTCATCCTGAAGTATTTGACATATGCCTAGTGCAATCTCAGTGAAACAGAGGCAACAATGTGTACATTTCATAGACACAAATACTGCTTTAAAATGATACAAAACTAGCAGCTGTTATGTTCTAGTTAGATTACTGTAATACATAGGGTACAAAAATCGTCAGTGCAAGTACTGTAAAATAGCAAAGTATACCAAGCTCAGTTACTGGCTTTATGAAAGTCATATTCTAAACAGACAAAAAGAACTTGAATATAGCCTTTATATCCTTTCTATTAGTATATCAAAGCTCTAGGAAGAAGAAAAGAATTGCGAGTTTGCAAATTATTTCAGGAGCAGTGTATCATTAGTGGTTAAGCAAGGTGGTATGGTAAAACACGAAGTGAACAGCTGAATTGACAAAAACTGTACTAGTAACCAGAAAACAGCCAGGCAGCAACAGCAGTAGTCCACTGAAGGTCTATCCCTCAGCAGTGTACCTGGATACCAGGAAACACACAGCTCCCAACAATACAAATTAAATCAAACTTTATTCGATTGAAGCACTTTTCATTTCACCACATGAAAATTCAGGATAAATAATCTACTCATTGTTGTTCTTAAATACCCATAACAGGTTGGTACAAATTTAAAAAACAAATATTTAATTGGATGCTAGTTCCAAACAATTAACTTTGAGTAACCATAGAAAATCGTAGGATTTTAAAAGTTAAAATGCATGTTTTTGTATTGCATAACACAACCAGTTTAAAAATATACACTTTGAAAATATATATATTCATAAATGCAGGTTTAAATATTTTGTTATTTTGTATTCTAGTGTAAACAAAACAAAAAAAAAACTGCACAAAAAGTGCATCTAATAGTTCTACTGTATTTTATTTTTGTACCTTCACCTACACCAGTGCTCTCGTTTTTAAAGCAGGAACAATGGAGAGGTGGTCATTTAACCCTGGACTGGTGCAGGCGTCAAGTTGGAGTTTATTCTGTTTATTTTATTCATTTGCAGTTTGATTGCCAGGATGGTCCACTGGGTCATGAGGAGCCTGGTTTTTTTTTACAGAGTCCTGCGGAGAAAAGCTCCAGAAACATACAAATATTAAAATTACAAAATTACAAAACTTACAAAAATTACAATATGAGAGAAAAATGAAAGGTAACAACAGTTTCAGTAAATTGGCATATGAGGGAGAAAATTAGTTCTTTTCAAAGAAATTAAGGTTCTTATAAAATATGATAATTCTTACAGGAATTAAAGTGTAAAGGAGGCTATTAGCAGATGTATTGGCTATAGAGAGAAGTATAGTTAAGGAAGTTATATAGGATAGGAGCAAGAGCATTCCCATTGTGATGTTTGGTGTGAGTGAAGTAAAGTTTTGAAGATAGAGAGACTGTTAGTGGTATGGATAAGAGGTGGGAGGGAATTCCTGTGGTGTGCTAGGCGGGGAATTCCTGTGGTGTGCTAGGCAGAAGGATAGAAGATGTTTGCCTGGAGGATGGGCAGGTTTATCTAGTTCTATTAGATTTTGGAAGTTGGATCGTAGACATCTGTTAGGTAGATGTATTTGAAAGGGGGCTGAAAATAAGTTTGTGTGCTTAAAAATATAGGTAAGATAATTGGGCAGCTCAAGCCAGTTCAGTTGCTGCAGGGAAATGCAGTGATGGGTATTTGATCTGTGGCCTGTTGCAAATTTTGAAATTTTATAGTAACAGGAGGAGAGTTTTGACTTGAGAGACGGTTGGAGATTAGTAAATATAGAGGCACCATACAGGAGGGAAGGGATAAGGTATGTGTTAGCAAGAACGAGCCTGGTGGAGGGAGAGATGAAAAGGTTATGGCAGTAAAGCATGCCAAATTTTGTATGAGTTTTTTTGATATTTACTTGTAGATGGCTATCACACTTTATCTGATCATCAATGAGGATTCCTAATAGTTAAGCAGTAGAGGCTATTTCAAGAGGTATGTTACTTCAGCTGGTGATAGAGAATGAGATTTTGTCTAGAGTGGTGCTTTTAAAAGGGGTAAATATAATTAGTTTAGTCTTGGTTGCATTTAGCGCTAGATGGTTGTCTGTCATCCATTCTTCAGGCAAAGTGAAGAGGTTAATTTTGTTAATGAGGACGTGGATGTGACAGAGCAGATTATTGTCAAGTTGTCAGTATATTGAATGAGGTTGGCATTAGGGATGGCATGATAGAAGTTGTTAATGAAAATATTGAATAGAAGGGGACGTAGAATTGAGCCATGGGGCATACCTGTGGGAGTATTTAGGAATGGTGAATTAGCTTTTTTCCACTTAACTGCTTGTTGCCTATTTGATAGGTAACTGGTGAACCAGTTGATAGAGGAGTGTGATAGATTTAGTTTAGAGAGGTTAGTAAGTAGAAGGTTGTGAGAGATGGTGTTGAAGGCCTTAGTTGCCATATTAGCTCACAAAGCTCTAACCGGGTCTCCCCAGTTCCACCCCCCCCCCCGTTCAGAAGGTTTCACTTGCTCCTCAACCATTTCATTGGATGCTAGTTCCAAACAATTATCTTTGCGTAGCCATAGAAAAACATAGAATTTTAAAAGTTAAAGTGCATGTTTTTTTTATAATACATAAAACAACCACTTTAAAAATATACACTTTGAAAATATATATACTCATAAATGCAGGTTTAAATATTTTGTTATTTTGTGTTCTAGTGTAAGCAAGAAAAAACAGTGCACAAAACGTGCATCTAATTACCTATCAAATAGGCAACAAGCAGTTATTGTATTTTATTTATGGGTGTTTGAGCGTAACCACAAGGTAACCAACACTACTGGAGGGGCTAGAAGGAAAGTGGGAACTTTTGCATGTGGACATTGTTCCCAATGCAGATTTATTGCCAACAAAGGTGAGCTTTCTATTCCAAGCCTCAGTCATGTCAACAGAAACAAGGTTATGCTAGCGAAGGGTTACTATAACTGTCAAACCAAGGGTGTGGTTTATTTGGTTTATTGCTCTCTATGTTATGCCTATTATATAGACAAAACTGAAAAAAGTCTGAAAAATAGGATATATGAACACATCCATGATATCCACAAGGAAAAGGAAACAAATGCCTTATACAGACATGGTGTGTTATGTAAAAATGCACAGTTTAGATTTTGGGTTATTGAGCAAGTGAAACCTTCTGAAAGGGGTGGGGAATTGGGAGACCCGGTTAGAGGTTCGGGAGTTAATATGGCAACTTCAACTTGACACCTGCACCAGTCCAGGGTTAAATGACCACCTCTCTATTGGTCCTGCTTTAAAAATGAGAGCATTGGTGTAGTTAAAGGAATATAAATAAAATACAGTAGAACTATTAGATGCACTTTTTGTGCACAGTTTTTTTCTTGTTTACACTAGAAAACAAAATAACAAAATATTTAAACCTGCATTTCTGAGTATATATATTTTCAAAGTGGTTGTTTTATGTAATATAAAAAACATGCACTTTAAGTTTTAAAATTCTGTGATTTTCTATGGTTACGCAAAGTTAATTGTTTGGAACTAGCATCCAATGAAATGGTTGATTTTTAAATGTGTACCAACTCACTATGGGTATTTAAGAACAACAGTGATTAGATTATTTATTCTGAAGAAGTTTCATGTGGTGAAATGAAAAGTGCTTCAATCAAATAAAGTTTTATTTAAGTTGTATTGTTGGGAGCTGTGTGTTTCCTGTTATCCTGGTACACTGCTGAGGAATAGACCTTCACTGGACTACTGCTGTTGCTGCCTGGCCTTTTTTGGTTACTAGTAAAGGTGGTATGGTGCTCAGCTTTAGAGTTACCTTTTTATTTTCCTTAAACTAATATATCTTCATTGTTTATTTAGTCATTCTGAACTGGCTTGCAATAAATTAAACCAAGCATAAAGTTCTGCTATAAATCTGCCAAAATCAATAATACAAGAGCATAAAACAAAGTAGAAACTATATTTGTATTGGCACTGAAATGATACAGAATATTCCTTACTTGAAATTGAGTATTACAAAATACTAGTGTGAAAAATATCAGGTGCCCTATGTTCCAGGCTAATATATAACATCTAATTGCTGTCATAGTGGTTTTATAATTCACGTCTTGTCTGTGTGAATTGTTCCATTTTTATCCATCCTCACAATGACACAATGCTTAATAGGTTACTTAGAAAATTCTTCTAGGTATCTATTATTGAGCACTATCTCTGTATATGGCCTGTATTGGTGCTTTTGGGTCATTGGATCACTTAATTCGTAAACTAGCATAAGTAAATGTGCTTACAGACTCAAAGTTAGGGAATGTGTGTATGACATTAGCAGAAATAGGAAAACGAAGATGAGACAACTTAGAAAGGTAATGGCATTATAGGCAAATGAAGAAAGCGTTTTTTAAATCTGAATAAATGCTAATCAGTTACTGAACATCTGTCTCTTTGGCTCAAATAATAAAACTGTGATTCTCCATCCTACAGCCTTGAGTTTGATTCCTTCAGCCTCAATTTACTTATTATGTGACTTTGAGTAAGTCACTTAACCAGGCTGTTGCTAATAACAGACCTCATGCCAGATGGACAGCCTAATCATAATAGTAATGATAATAATAATAATAATAATAATAATAATAATAATAATAATAATAATAATAATGAAGATCAAGAAGAGGTTGACTAGACTTGATGGTAGACAAAACAGTACTAAACAAAATGTGGTTCTATTAGGGGGAGCAGTGATGTTGTAAGAAATTGTTATGCCTAATAGAAGTTATGAGAGTAATGAGGGATATGAAAGTTTTGAAAATGTCATTTATTAGACAAATTGCATTGTGACACCCATGCCACGCCATCTGATTGTGACAAAAATAATACCTCTTAACCTCTTAGTAAGAATCAGGATAAAATTAAAAAAATAATAATAATAAGGGACAGAGCATCACAATCAGGGATAGATTTTAAAAACTGTACTTTTGTACTTAGAAACATGCTAGAATAAGTTTTTGCTTTGTCATACATTTTCTGAAGAACATACCGTCTGAAACTCAAACATCTGTTGCACTAACCTACTAAAGTCCTCAATGATTTGCCAGAAAACCACAACTTTTTTATGATGAATAAAACAAAAATATGTGGCAAAATCAAGAGCAATCTACAAAAGCAGAGAGTTGAGAATTTTGTGATTTCAACTTTGTTTCAAAATAATATCTGCAAATATTCTAACTTATTTCAAACAAATGTACACAAATCCTGCAAAGTCAGAGAGTTAACTGAGTAAAGGACAAGAGAGCATGTTACAAGCAGCGACCATCCCCACTCAGCAGTTATACCTAATTTTACTGTGCACGTCATCTGATCATAAGAAAGAAAAGAAGAGACAAAAAGAAATAAAAAATAACTGTCAGCCTCTTAGCACAAGAATTATGGAAAGTTAAGATCCGCACAATTTCAACGTTGTTGTATACAGATTAATAGCTACAATAATTTCACATATTTCACACAAATGCACACTATGCCAGTCCTGAAAAAAGTAATGGTTAACCGAGGAAACACTTATCTCCACAAATAACCTATACCACCCTATCCTTTCAGTTTAAGACATGTTGCTTTGCATGTGACTGTGACTGAAAAAAAAAAACTCTCACCCTCTTAGCTCAAGAATTCACACAAATGCACATTATGCCAGTCCTGAAAAAAAAGTAATGGTTAACCAAGGAAACACTTGTCTCCACAAATAACCTATACCACCCTCTCCTTGCAGTTTAAGACATGCTGCTTTGCATGTGACTTAGCTCAGGATTCAATTACAAAACCAAAAAGTGATGAAGAACAAAAGACCCCCAAAATAGGAACAGATTTTAAATACTGATTTTCATATACTTAGAAATTTGCGAGAATTACAGTTCTACATCAGCATGCAATTCCATTGCCTGCTCCTCACATCATGTTAAAAAAAGAGACGGACATCCTTTTTGTTTCTCTTATCTCCCCTTGTTCTTAATTTTTACATCTTCAGTATGTGCAACACTACCTCTCATAATGGGGAACACGTGAGAAAAACATGGAACATTTAGTAAAAATTTAATTAGTACACACAGCAATACTTACGAAAATTATTTTCATGAAGTAATATGTTTCATTATTATTTACAATCATACCTCTCATCTCCTTTGTTCAAGAATTATGGACAAAGGCAGCAATAATGGAGGCTAAAAAAGGCAAAAAAAAGGGTGTGTTTTTAAATATTACTCTAATTCACTTAAATATTAATAAAACAACAGGTGTTGCATCAATATACATTTTCTGAACACTAAGAATTGCAAAACTCCCTTGGTATTCATTGCAGGCTAACAGTAATGTTTAGAAATTTACCAGAAAATCAAAATTTTACAAGGCAAAAAATAAGGAAAACCACACAGCTTTGTAAGAGACCCTTTCAGACTTCAACACATGAAGCACTGACTTTTAACAAGTTAAAGTGAGGAATTTTCCCCCTACAGTTGAGAGGTATGCACTTAACTGTCCACTTTGCTAGTTTAAATACAGACCTATAGTCTGTAGCTGCAAGAGTACACCCATGGAAGTATCAGCAGTCCTCAAATAATTGTCCTTAAAACTTTAATTTTAGGAAAAGCTGATAGTTGAGATTGTTCTGCTAAATCAGGTACAGCTTGCACATGTTTACAGGCCAGGTATAATACAATTTCCCATCTCAATTGCTCAACTCTCCAGATCATGTCACATTAGCCTTTATCAGAATGTGGTGGAGTAGATGATTGAGGCAGTCTGTTAGGCAAAGGTAGCTTGGGTTGTGTGAGAGTAGTGATTTTGTGGTACCACATTTAAGAGGGGAGTACAGGGGGGGAGGTTGGGTCCGGAGCAGTTTTAGTTTGAAGAAATAGATTGGATTAGAGGTAAAGAGTTCATGTGATATGGATGAGTAGGATGGGAAGTGAGGTTAATGGTAAAATGTAGTGGAGTGTGTGTGAGAGTTATGACAAGGGCTGGGAAAAAGTGTGAGATAGGTAAGAGAAGAGAGAAAGATTAATAGGGCAAATGGGGCTATAGGGAGAGATGTTATGTAGAGCACTGTAGGAGGGGTGGATGTTTGGGGTGATGTAGTTCTACAGGTCTGTGGGATTAGCTTAGATGTATTGTGATTGGAGAGGTGTTGAGTGGGGAGGAGTCAGGGGAAGTATAAAAGTACAGGTAGTGGGGGCTGGTGGGAGTTCAGGGCAGGGTAGGGGAGCGGAGCGAGCCTGAAGGGCAAATGGAGTGGGTTACACCTTCTGGGCAGAGCAGCAGTCGCCAAACAGAAAACAATCAGTGAGAAGGTTAGCAACTACAGAAATAGGGCAGCCTATCGTTTTGGTTTGAATATTACCTTTCTGCTTGTTTTTTTTATTTATGCACCGATGGGCAGCTGTAGTTCACTGAAAAGTAGAAAAATAATGTAGTTATGTCAGGGATTTTAGAAAGGGACATGCAGTAAGTGCACACTACTGAGGGATGCCCATGGGACAGACAGAAACAGAGTGTAGTCAGGCAGAGGTTTTTAGTATTTAAAGATGGCACCAAAGCTCAGGGGAGGAATTAGTAAACTCTCAAGAGGAAGAGGGAGGGAGTAGACAGGATTGACAGAGCTGGGAAGCTTACAATAAGATTATGTTAGGAGACCGAGAGAAGGGGGGGGGGGGGCTAAGAGACAGGGTTTGGAGAAAGCTGTGAGAAAACAGGTTTGACAGGGCTAGGAAACTTACACTAGAATTATATTCGGAGAACAAGAAAAGGGGGGGGGGCTATGGACCAGGACTTGGAAAAAGCTGTGAGAAGAGAAAAAAAATCAACCCGCTTGCCAAGGTCAGTACCTAAAGGTGTCTGTTTATCTGTGTGAATTCAAAAGCTGATTTAGTAGAGCATCAGGGAAGTAGAATATAAAATAAATGTAAAGCTTTGGGAAACTGTATATATTTGTTACAATAAACGAGAATAAAAGTGTTGTATCTTGTAATTTTACTATGTTGGAGCCTATCTCCCTGTGAACTTAGTCATGTTTTAAACATTGTATTTTGTAATTTTTACTATGTTTGGAGCTTAACTCCCTGGGCCTCTACTGAAAATGGACATGTATCCAGCTAGACTAGCCCAGTCAACAAATGTAAAATAAATAAAATAAAAATAAATAATATAAAAGAAATGTGATATACAAGAAAAATAAAATATAAGAATATAAAATAAATGCAAAGCTTTGAAAAAATGCATATATTTGTTACAGTAAATGGGAGGAAAAAGGGGGGGGTCCAGTAGTGTGCACAACACAAGAATCAGGAGGAGTATCATAGAGAGAAGATTATAATAGCCCTAGACTGCTCACAGTCTGTTGATAACCATTAGTAACCATTCCACATTTTGTCCATTTGTTCCACATTGTGAGAAGTGGTGTCTATCATTTTGGAAACTGATGTTTGCAAGCTATGGTTCTAACTGTGGCTTGAGTAAGGTAAAGTTTCTCTCTTTTTTTTTCTCTGACACATACTCACAAGTATATATTCACACAGTAGATATAATTCTTTCTAAGTGATTCAAGACTCCCTGATAATTGACAAAAATGTCTATTTGAGTCCTTATTTAGAACTTCAATATCTTATTAAGTCTTTTATCAATTGCATTTCAGATATCTGCTTGATCTGCCAGAGCCAATCATCTCTTGTATGCAAATGAAAGGAGCTGATTTGACAGATTCAACTGCTGAATGCTTTGAAGACACCTCTCTGTCTCAGCGTGTCATAAACTCAGTTCATAATCTCAATGCTTTTGCACAGTAATGCTTGTATGCAGTAATTTAAGTAGAAAAATACTTTGCATGGCATAAAACCTATTTAGAATGGACTTATCTGTTAGTCAGCAGCTTACAAATGTACCAATTTGCCTGTATGCTTGAGTGACTGCTGATGTAATACAAGACTTCCTATACTTAACATAGAAATTGAGTAACAGTTTATAGATTGCCAGGCATTTTTGCATTCGGAATATGCGTGCATTTGTGTGTACATTTAATTACATACATATGTATGTATTTATTTATATACATATCCTTTTTATGTATTTTCCATAACCATGTCATTACACTAACCACAAGAAATGGACCAGATAATGGTACACAGTGAAGATTAGATGCACTAATGCAAAACCCAGTATAGATGCTTGTTAGCTACCAGGGTGTTTTTTTTTTGGGGGGGCGTGCAAGTCTACAGTTTACAGATTCAGCTCAGCCACCACTCATTCCTCTGCATGCCTTTCCTTTGTTTTTCTTCTCATTCTAGAATTCCTATCAGTGAACTCATTCAGCTTGATGGGTAATAATTTTGAGAAGGCCGTACAGTGCAAGTAGCAGCTGGGACTCAGGGAATGACTCTTCATTCTTTCCTAGCTTTGCAAGGCACTCTCTGTCCTAGGGAGTGGACTGGTTGTTGACAACTTTCTGGTCCCCTTCAAACTACATTATTGCTTCAAGAAGAATTTCTGCTTGAGTTGACAATATAACAGTTAAAGCTCAAGTCTGGCAACTGGTTTAGAAAACTAAAGAGTTGTTAGTGTGTTTTTTCCTGTGGACAAATTGTTCAAGGTTTCATACCTGCAAACACCAGACAATGATCCTGGGCTAAGATTGAAAAAGGTTGGATATCGGTTTTATACCCCGTAAACAAATAAAATATAATTGTCTGTTTCCTTAATCAATATATGATGAGTATAGCCTCATAATCTTCCCCAGTTATGTTTAAATGGTTCTCTAATAAAATTCAGGTATCCGTTTCAAGCTCATGTAAGTGTATATATATATATTTTTTTTTTTGCAGAGGCAATTCACAGTGCACCCCTTCTAATCTGAGAAACAAGCCTACTACATCCACCAGTCTTATATATGCCAACACTGTCTGAGGGCACACAGACATAAAACAAAGGAGTGTCTTTTGCCACAGACATAGAAACCGCACTGGCAGTGATTTTAGACAGTCTTGTTATAATAACTTATTATAGTGAATGTATTATTATATAGACCTTCTTAGTTTATCAATTCAATGGTTATTTTCATCCAATATTAGATAAAATTAAGTAATTTTTATCTCACATGTAACATTAACTTAACAGTATGTCTGTGTTATTGTTCTTATTAAATATATTCACTGTTTAACCTATCAGAAGGAAAAGGTACAACAATGAAAAATAAGTACAGTGAAATTGATTTTCAATAGCAAATGGTCAATAGTGTTTTGATTGTCAGCATCTTTTGGGGTAGGCATTTGACACTCAGAGATTATACACTTGGTGACCTGTAAAGAAGCTGGTTTATCCAATTATCGTCAAAGCTGTCATACTTCACCCAGCAACAGCCCCTAAGGCAAGACAATGTACCTAACACTTTAGTCATAGGTGACTCTATATTCCGGCACACTGATGTCCCTCTCACCAGGTTGAATAAGGAAAAAATTACAGTCAGCTGCCTGTCGGGTGCCAGGATCCGCCACATAACGCATGCACTCAAGTCACTCCACAACAAGTACAAATATGACTCTGTCATTGTCCATGTTGGAGTGAATGACTTGAGACGTACCTCCCTGAACTACATGAAAAGAGACATGGAAGAGCTCTCGGATCATGTGGCCCAGGCAGGTATGACCCTAGCCCTGAGTAGCATCCTGCCTTCGCCCAGAATGATACCACAATATAAGGATAAAATGATTGACTTCAACAATTGGCTAAGCTTATGGTGTCATTCAAAGGGGATCCAGTATCTGTCTGCCTGGGATGACATGATTGACAGACCACGATGCTTTGCCAGAGATGGTCTGCACCTGTCGCCCTGGGATTCAGGTTACTGGCTAAGGCTCTTGCCACCCCTATAGTGCCTTTTTTAGGCAAACTTCAAAGGACAAAACCACCACCGTAACAGGTACAAGCATGCAAAATCTGAAGGTAATGCTACTCAATGCTAGAAGTCTAAACCTCAAAATGCACTCTCTCGAGACACTCCTAAAAATGGAGAACATCGATATCTGTGCAGTAACTGAGACCTGGTTCAAGGCTCCAGAGAGCACCCCTGCAATACCAGGCTACAACTCTTACCACACTTTTCGGCCACCAAACCAAGACCGAAACACTAAAGGTGGAGGAGTGTCAATATTCACCAAGGATATTCACACCACCAGGCTAGTTGGCCAACACAATGTGTCTGAAATTCTCCAAGTGCAACTAACACTAGGTAAGACTGCAATCCAAACTGTAGCTTGCTACAGATCCCCCACCATACCCCAAGATTCCCACTACACCTTTCTAAACATACTGGAAAATATTAAGATAGAACCAAACACCCTAATACTGGGTGATTTTAACTACCCTGCCATTAACTGGGAAAACTACTCATGTCCCAACACCTTTGCATAGCGGTTCTTGGAATTCATAAATTCCAATGCCCTGGATCAACTAATCCATAGTCCCACCAGGGGCTCCAATATCCTAGACCTGGTCATTACCAACATGGGAAATCAATGCTCCATACCTATGGTCATCCCCTCGTTAGTCATGTCTGACCATAAGCTAATCACCCTTAACATCCACATCCCACCCCACCCCCAGTAAAGAAACCACCATAAAAACTTCTCCAAAGCCAACTTCATGCTACTCAAGTCAGAAGTGACAAACTTCATAACACCCATGCAGACGGGAACTGAAAGTTCAACTGCTGAATCCTACACTAAGGCACTGTACGAGCACATCCACTCATGCATGAATCGTGCCATCCCAAATAGAACCAAAATGCTCTCATCCAAAAAAGGAAGCCAATCTGGTGGTCCCCTGCCATAAACAAACTTTACAACAAAAGGAAGAAACTTTTGCAGAAAAGAGGAAAATCCCAGGATGCAAAAAACTCCCTTACTAGCCTCAGTAAGAAACTGAGATGCCTCATAAAATCCTTCAAAGCTAGTTACGAAAATAAAATTGCCAAAGATTCCAAAGACAACCACAAAGCATTCTATAACTATGTCAAGAATCTAAATGGCAATGCTCAGATCTGCTCTGAGCTAAAACAGAATGGCATTAAATATACTGATCCAAAGGATATTGCCAATATCCTGGCAGATCGATTCAGTCCCAACTTCACCCCCCTCTCACCCCCTAAATTGCCCATCTCAATACCGGAAGATTGCCAAATTCCAGTAATAACGGCCACACAGGTACAAAACGCACTTTCTAAAGTCAAGAATACAGCATCCATGGGACCAGATGACATCCCGGGCTGTGTACTACATGAACTACAATATGAACTGGCACCTCACCTAAGTGTCATGTTTAATCATAGCCTCACCTCAGGTTTCGTGCTCACTGAGTGGTGCAGAGCTACAGTTATCCCAATCCACAAGGGGGGATCCACCTTGGATCCCGGAAACTACCGTCCCATCAGTCTGACAAGCCTTATCTGCAAGGCCATGGAGCGTATTATCATGGAACTTATAAACAAAGACATTGGCAACCTTCAAACACTGGACCCCACCCAGTTTGGGTTTGTGAAGGGCCGAGCTTGTCTCCTGAACCTGATTGACTTCTTTGAATCAGTCTCCAGAGCCATGAACAAGGGTAAGGTGGTCCACACAGCCTATCTAGAACTTGCCAAGGCCTTTGACTCCATCCACCACTCTGGAATCATAGATAAACTTACTAAGTTGGGCATTAATCCCTATGTCACCCAATGGGTTGCTAAATGGCTTACTGATAGAACCCACACTGTAAAAGTAGCCGACTCCAAATCCAGCTCCAGACAAGTGACAAGTAGAGTACCTCAGGGTTCAGTCCTGGGGCCGCTCTTGTTTGGCATCTACTTCTCTGAAGTACAGGTCAACACTATGGGACTCTGGCTAACAAAGTTTGCAGATGACTGCAAACTGGGAGCCATTATTGAATCCCCAAATGATGTGGATACTCTACAAAAGGGCCTTACAGAAACAGATGCTTGGTGCCAGAGCCATGGGCTCAAGCTCAATGCCAAGAAATGTATTGTTATCCCCTTTGGGAAAAAACATGTATCCATGAATTACCATATAGGTGGCAGTACACTAAACACAGAAAGTGTGATAAGAGACTTAGGGACACAGGTGGACAGTGGTCTCACCTTCGATAACCACATCGCCACAACAGTCAGGAAATCCTTCTATGTGGCACACCTCATCACGAAGGGCTTTTCATCCAGAAAAAAGGAGGTCATTGTCCCACTGTACTCATCCCTCATTAGACCCATTATAGAATACAACGCCCCATTTGGTATGTACCTCTCAAGACATCTGCAACAACTGGAAAGGCCTCAGAAATACCTCACTAAAAGAATCACAGGCCTAAAGCAGATGCCCTCGCTGACCGCATTAAAAACTCCAGCTATACTCTGTCGCATATCGTCTACTCAGAGGCGATCTCTGCTTAACATACAAGGCCATGTCAAACCCAGAGCTGTTGGACATGCTACACTTAAAGAAATCCCAATCCCTCAGAGCTACACGCTCCAGGGATCTAAACCTTGTCATCACAATAAACAAAACATGCTGGAGGGATAGGTTCCTGACCCAGAGACTCCCCAGACTCTGGAATAGATTGCCCATACATGTCAAGCAGAGTGCCTCTTTGGACCTCTTAAAGAGGAACCTTGACGATTGGATGGGAGAAAGGAAATTCACCCCAGGGATCACGTCAGTCGCCCTGCTAGACAGGGGTCCAGGAAAGTAAATAATGTGGGATGAAATAGCCAGGGAATTGTTATGGCTAGGCTTGTATAGGCCTTAGGGCTGATAGCCTAGTACCAACCTATGAACCTATGAACGAGGTCAGTATCTCTACAAACAATCATCAAAAGACATATTCTGTTTTTGCTATGGCCAGACTCCCTAACCTTGAAGATTCACAAATGTACTGTTGTTTTGCATAATGAAGATGTGAACCCCCTATCACATGAACTGCTAGTTTTTGCAATTATGTTGGCAACTGCTAGAAAAAATAAACAGTTCCCATATACATAAATATTTACCACAAAGATATGTAATGGGTGCATCACATATTATTTGATAGTACCCAAGTGCATTAATCTATTCATTTTCTCCAAACTGTATCCAGAAAATATATCCAAACACCATCAACTTTTCAGACACTGCCATTGAGTCATTCGATGATGCATTGATCTCCAGCTGTTGTATATATTATGAATCAATCGTATGCTATGTTAACATGCCAATTTTGCCATGCCTTATGATGCTTTCTCTCAGTTGCCCAGATATGCTTGATTGGTTCCACTTTTTCTTTACTTTTTATATTTTAATTAATGCATGTTAATACCTAAAACACTCTAAAGCATAGAAGGAAAAAAAATGCATAAACAAACAAACAAATAAAGAATTAAATACAAATATCACAGCCTGTTCTGCCTAATATAACTGGTTTGGGGAGTCCCTTGATATTCTTTAAGACCCTACTATGTATGTTGTTTAGTATCATGGAGTATGAAGTTTTAATTTAATTTGTTGATTTAGATGCAATTGCTTTATTACAAGTGCTTCCATGCTAGTAGCTTGTGATACATTTGCTTGATGCCACTTGTTCTACGTGGCAAATACCCAACTCCCACTAACTCAGTCCTACTTATTTCCCTCTCCTCCACTACCAAATCCTCCTGTACTGCATAGCTCTATCAGAGCTGCAAAATTCTCACCCGGTCCCTAACCATAATAGTACCTCTCCCCTCCTTATCCCTAACCCTATAGTCCTCAGTCACTGCCTAGACTTAAAACATCACTCACCCCTTTCTAAACCTGAAGAGCACAATTGTTTCCTAAACATAAATCTCTACTCCCATAACCTAACGCTGAATTTCCCATACTCCCTAAATTAATCTCCCTTCCTGCTCCTAAACCTAAATCTCCTCTACTGTTTGCTAAACCTAAATTCCACTCCCTCTTAACCCTAAAACTCCTTCATTTCCTAAACATACACCCCTTTCGATAGCTGAATGAGGCATTAAGCCCTCCCATTTTCTCACAATAGCTGCTGCTTTCACTTGCTCAAACTGAGTTACTGTGCTTGAGTAAGGTGAGGTAGCTTTATTATCTCCACACAACCTATACAACTTCTCCAGCAAGCAGTCAACTTCAGGTACAAGCAGCATGAATCTCTGGCTTTGAGATGGTGGTCTATGAGTGCCTAGTACTCTGCTACTTGTAGTGAAGTTGTGTCTGTATTACAGAAGAGATGAATCCCTTTATGACTGTATCTGTCACCCTACAGGTAGACAAAGATTGAACTCTTGAGCTTCAGTTGCCTGAAGTTCAACCTGTCGAAGATCAGAGTTTCTCCATAGGAAATTACCACTAACTTGCTCCAACAATTATGCCCTTTCAGGGGGTAATTACCCTTTGTTAGAGTTGGTGTGACCTTGGCTTTGGTATATACAAGTATGGGGAATGCAGAAGGCCTGAGCAAATGCATTACAGTCATGTATAGTAGAAGTGACTGTTTCACTGGGCCTTGCATATTAATTTATTTTGAAGTTTGCACATTTTTTTATAGTGTACAATCGCAGTCTCATGTGTCTGCTGGATCACGCCATTGTTTGTTTATTGGTCGATTTCCTTTTTTTTTCTTTTTGTTATATTATAATGTAGAAAAAACCTGCCACACAAATAGAAAAAAAAATAGATGTACAGTATTAAATAAACACACAAATAGAAAACAAATAGATGTACAGTATTAAATAAACACACAAATAGAAAACAAATAGATGTACAGTATTAAATAAACACACAAATAGAAAACAAATAGATGTACAGTATTAAATAAACACACAAATAGAAAACAAATAGATGTACAGTATTAAACACACAAATAGAAAACAAATAGATGTACAGTATGAAAAATAACAGAATTCCATAAAAGCAATAACCCATACCTTGGTGTGAGCCAATACCATGGTTTACCCACAAAAGTCTTTCTTTGACACTTGCACCTTACCCTCATGTCTAAACCACCCCAGTAGTGAGAAAGCAAAACAATAGCTAAACTAAGCCGTGAATTATTGTAAAATAAAATGCATATATTATTGTATTGTAACACACCTGACTCATGTAGCTAATTCCACAGTAGCAGAATGCCCAAACACTGTCTGATGAAAAGTAAAACCATACAAAGTTAATGTCTCCTGTTGTCCATAAATATTATTAACCTTCATAGAAAAAAACAAAAGGACCTAAAGCTTATCCCTGAAATATCCAATCCCCTAATATAACACCCTATTCTACCCTTTTTGTCATGACTGAAATGTATTAGCATTGGTCTGCTACATTTTTGAAGCTGCAGTTAATAATTCAATAATACATTTTCTCACAAAATTTCAAAGAAAGACAAAACCTTAAAGCCTTTTTTGCTTTCTTAATTATTATTATTCTTGCTTGGTCCCTACTTTAAACTGTTCTGTCATGGCTTTTGAACCTTTCATAAAAGTATGTACTTTAAAATCACTAAAATCAATGCACCAAGTTATTATTACCATATTTTTGCATCCTCAATAGCATTAGTTTTCTTTATTTTCTTGTTTTTTTCTGGTTTTCTTTTTTCAGCTCTGATTTCATTGTTTAAAGTCTCTAACGATTTTATAGTTCTTCATCTCTGTTTGCCCAACATTTTTAAGGCAGGGAAACAAAAACTCCTAATTCCATCCTTTGAAGACTCGCATATCTCCTGCATTTATAATATCTTTCAAGATGAAGTAAAAAGGATCCATCTTCTATCATAAACACTTGGGCTCCTAAACCACTTCTTCTTCTTGCTGTCCTTCTTGAAGTGTAATTAAAGTAGGACCATTATAAACTGCTATTTTCTTTGGCATTACTTCACCATTGTTTATCATTTTCAGTTTTCAGTACCTGCTTCCTCACTCTTTACTGTCCTGACTTACAAGCTATACATTTCTGCTGCATTGTTTAAATTACATCAAAAGGCTACAACCTGTAAAGGTTTCTGTTTCTGTCTCTGTTTCCCCAAATTGGATTCTTTAACAGTTTTGAATGCCTGCCCACATACTGTTCTAAGTTCTCCATAATTTTCACTACTTCTAAATTAATGTAGCTCTTTGAGGTTTAAACTCTCATTCATTAATTTCTAGTCTAGTCAGAGAACATGGTTAACATATTATTCCTCAAATGGAAGGTACAATTTGAATGTTATACATATTATCAAAATAAGTAAACCATCTATATCTATATCTATATATCTATATCTATATCTCCATCTACATCTTTATCTAGCTCTCTATCTATGCAACTATCTTTAAAAATGCTGACCTGTAACAGCATGCATTTGTATCAGTTTCAAAGGTGAGTTTAATTATATCCTTCACAATTTTCATATCACACTATTTTTCCTAGCTGTGTACAATCCTCATCACATCAGAAAACTCTGTGTTTATATATATATATATATATATATATATATATATATATATATATATATATAGACTCTCTTTCTAAGCACAAAAACTGTCACCCACACTTCACTGCTTTATCTCTCTCCTTTTAAGTGCTTGGATCCCCATCATCTTCCTCATGTAAGTGCTTTACATTCAGGACTAGAATTACACAGAATAGCTCCAACATCTTTTTTTCCCATGTTAACAATTTCACTGTGAAATGTTCTAGCACCTATAGTAAAAGTGGACTTGTTTTTAGCTGCCTTTTTTCCCCTGTTGAAATTATTTTCCATCTTCTAACATTCAAGCCTCTGGTATTTTTTGACTAATATCAATCTTGTTGTCGCATTTAGAATAATAATACTTTCATAGTGCATTTTTGGGATAGCTCTTTGTCACTTTACATCTTCGATTTTGTGTCATTTTTAAACATCTTTTTTACACGTGATATTTCTTTTAAAAGGTGTATGAGCTCACACGCAGCAAAAGAAAACAATTCATAATGGCATTTTCCTTATTAGTTTCATTTAATACCTTCCCTTCCTTACACATCCTTTCAAAATGTTCTTCTTCTGCATTTTCTGCCTTTTTTCTCCATTGTCTTTTCATACATTGTGATTTAATACTCTACTTTCTTTTTGAATGCCATGGATTTTTTATGAAGTTCACATATCCCTTCATAAGGCTTTTCCATGATTAACTTATCGTTTGAGCACTCTACTGTGTCAGACACCTTTCTATCCACTTTTCTATCTTAGATTTGTTAGATACCTCATAGACGTTTCTTTACATTTTTAGCTGTGTCTAATAATTTAAAATATTTCATTTGAGATCTCATTGTTACTAAAACACCCTATCTGCCATTATCCCACTTATAATAAGCACGGCCATGCCTAAACCCCCAGCAAAAATTGCACGGCATTTTCCAGAAATGACTGAATTTCCATCGTCTTAGACACTGTATTATGTTACAAATATCCAGATAGCGTTGGTGGACAACAAAAGTCAGATGACTAGGAAATGTTTTGAGTATGAGGGTATGAAACATGTAAAACAGGGAGCAGAGCTGCTCACCGCAATAGGAAATCAAAGGAAAAAACAAGAGAGTAAAATGCAGAGTTGTAAACCATTAATTAACTTACGTGTATTTGTTGCTGTGATACAGCAAAAAAAGGAATTTTAAGCCACAAAAGTTGCATTTGGTAGAGAATGATGATGTATGTGTCCAACAGAGACTAAAGTTGTGATATGCTGTGTGGTAAACTGAATGATATGCAGGAGAGAATTGCTACCTTTGTCATCTAAAGTGTCGAATCAATCTGTAGTAGAAGCAAGGAAACTCCTTTGATGTGTAGATGCCAAGGAATGTAAGAATGTATTAATTGTAAACAAAGTATGAAGAATAGATTATCCAGAGTGACGCAGACAGATATTGATTATGGTGGGGTGGCCGAATGGGTGGTAATGGAGTATGAGGTGAAGATTGGACATGCAGTTACTTGGTTCAATTACAATTTCTCTTTTTTAACGTCACTACATTTATCGATTTGATATATGTGAATAAACCATGTTTGTCTACAAGTAAATTTATTTTTGTTTTATCTCTAACAACTTTATAAAAGATTCAGAATTACTTTTGAAAAGATGTTGCATACATTTTGGAAATGACACATTTTTTGGCTTAAACTAGACATTTTAAATATTTTGAATGCACTCTGCAAAAAACAGTTACAAACATGAATGCAGTGGACCATAACTGAAGCTTTGGAAACACTGTCTCTTGCTTCTATATTTTTTCACAATCATTTTCTCTCTTTTTTTTTTTTAATAAAAACTAAACATTTTTATGAATCATGATAAAGGGTCTACTACAAGTGCCTGAGTCCCCGCCACATGAATATCCCTATCTCACAGCAAGAGAGTTGGGAATCTTGTAGCTTGCATGTCTGGCCTCTCATGATCAAACTCCAATACATGTTTGGCTGAGGTGCATTAGCCATGGAAAGATACTGGAATTGCCACAGTCAAGGTTAGTACTTCAGCTATAGGAAGGCAGTTGTGGGGGGTACAGGTCAGGGTTTCTGTCAGCAACTGGGGATGGGGGATTAAGGTATAGAGAGACCATGCTTTAAGTTGAGGCTGTGAGAAGGGTTTCCAGAGTTAGAGAGAGATGTGAAACATTAGATTTAGTAATCAGGAGTGGAGTTTTAGGTTCATAGAGTGGAAGGATAGTAGTGGAGTTTTTGGATTACAGATCAATTGGGAACTTTATGTGAGAGAGATTTTGTTTTAGGGAGCAATATGAGACTTTGGGCTTAGGGAGGGGACTGCTATGTTTAGTATTAGTGACCAGGTGGGAGTTTTAGGATATGTTTACAGTTCTGGTGAAGTTACGCAGTTCAGTAGGGTGTGGGTGGGGTGTGGGTGGGGGGTGGGTGGGAGGACTAGTTAAGTCACTAGGATATGACCAGTATGAGTTAAGGCACTTGCTTATTACAAGAAGTGGCAACAATCAAATGTTTTATGAGTGAGTTCTTGTAGACCCCATGAAGAATGCTATTAAAAGGCCACAGGCAATACAGTTATATAAGTACCAGACATAAATAATATGTTCTGCAGTGGCTAAAATAATTATCTATATAAATACAGTATACACATATTTTGAGACAGAATTGTATGCTTTTCTTTTGTGAACTGACATTGCACTCAACATTTCACAATGTCATCTACCCAATCAGAAACAAGTTGCATTATTGTAATAGCATCAAAATAAATTCCAAAAAATGACTGGCAATTTAAATAGTAAGAAAATATATAATTTAAAAGGGTTGCACTGTAGCTTGGCCATTGTTTTATTTATTTTGAGATAAATATTGTCATCATTATTCTCTCCACTGGTACTCTACAAGTGACTCAAATTGTTTCTCGACTGCAGACCTGCATCACTGAGTTACCTGCCATTAAATTTATTTTAATTGTTTTTTAAGACTGGTACTGCCCGTTTTTGGTTCCTGTTTATGGTGTAAATTATTTTGTGGAACCTTTCTGTAATGGTGGGAGTACCCCTCTCACACACACTCTAACATATATAAACAAAGTCTTGGCTATATAATAAAGGGAAAGGAGAGAAAGCAGGCCACTGAATCTTATCCAGGCAAATATTTGCATTTCTCTCAATTTGTGAAATGTTGAGTCTTATGGTTTCCTTCTTAGAATACCTTAAACATTTCTGTATATATTTCCAATATGATAAGACTTTCCTGATGTAAGTACACCAAAGATTCAAGCTGATGCCTTTTTAACCAATGTTTAGTAATGAAGAACATAATTCAAGTTAAAATTAAACAAGAATTAAATATTCCATTCAAAATCTCCAACTTCCTTGTTCTCCACACTTCAGTTAGTGACCACTGTCCAATAGTCTGAATTTTAAAAGGCATCACTTTAAACCAGCTTGCTAAAATGCACATTTTTACACCAAAATTATTCAATTCTTTTAGCTCTGAACTACTCTCTATGAAATGAACAGAGATGCTACATATCCAAACAGGACCCTGAAATTGCTGCTACATCTCAGTCACTCTTCTCTCAATATGCAATAGACTATTTGTCCTCACCACTAGACTATATAGATCAAATCAAAATAAATGACCAAGGAGTTGACAGACTTACTAAAGTTGATTGATACACCTGGATATTCTTGAATTAAAATGAGAAAACGTAGCCTAAAGAGATATTCATTAATCTCCATATCCTAGCCAAAAGATGAATCAAGAGACACAAAGGCAAACATCTCCAGATTCACTAAACCACCCTTATCAACCAGCCAGAAGATGATGGGCCAACTTAAGCAAGTTATTGGAAGAGGAATTGCAAGCACTAACAGAAGCAATACACATACCATCACCAACTGTCATATGTTTAGTGTTTAGGAAAGTATCTGTCGTGTTTAATCCAGGCTGAGACAAAATAGGTCCATGGGGTCAGTGCTTTACCCTGGTTGAGAAATTTAAACTAAATAAATAATGAATTAACTGGATAAGTGAATATTGTGCAGGGCTGCAATGGGTTATTATAATAAGAAAAAACTCAAAGAAAAATATTCCTTTTAAATATAAAAAAATTGTTCCTAGACCAATTTTGTTTGCCCCAAATTTCTAAATTATTATTTTTTTCTATGTGATACAGTGCAGGTTTGAGTAAATACAGGACCAGATATCTGATCTCAACTTACCTGTAAGTATTTCACCTTATTTAAAGATATATTGATGAATGCAATGGGGGATAGTGTCATTTGACAACAGTTAACGGCTTCTGAAAGGAAAAATATATATTTTTCTAAACGGAGATGCTTTACTGCCATGGTTTACTATGTCTAGTAGACTGAGATAACAATTTATTTAAGTTTGGTAATATAACAAAAGATCACAGACAAAATGAGTGATGACAGTGTATGTAGGGTTGCCAGCTGTCCGGTTTTTGACCGAACTGTCCGGTTTTCAGACAAAATTTCATCAAAACCGGACTCATGAAGTCCGGGTTTTTTTTGTGCTGCCAGAGGAGAGGAGAAAGTAAATGTATCCAGCTCGAACGGGAGCGGTACGATACACTACTAGCTACTACACAACAATGAAATGCTTTTAACTTCAGTATTCCTGGTAGCTACATAGTTTAGACAGTACATACATTAACTTAAGTGTCAGTGATGTAATACAAATGGACAAATTTTATTTTCTGCTATACGGATTGTAGAGATATCACTGGAAGGCAGTATTCCACGGTGGGAAAACGGTATTTTTTTAGCTATCATTATCCTACCAACTACCAAGCAGTGACAAAAGAAATCTTATAGCAAGATTTAAAATGCTTAAGCACTCTGCCAACATTGCCCAGTGTTGCATTGTAGTACACTCAGACTGATTTTAGAACTTCACCATGCAGTGTAATACTGCTAGCAATTAACACGCCCTGATTTGTATTATCCTCATCTACTATGTTGAACCGTATTCCATGAAACAAATTGTGCATCTTGCTTTTTGGGCACTTGCAGTTACCCAACATTGTTTTGCTTTTACTTGATTCTGTCGCAAGGGACCACATTGAAAAATAAAACTACCTCTTTGCCATGTTCAGAAAATGGCAAGTGTGCTAGCTGCATGTGATTTCTTTTCCTACGTGTATCTTTCTTAGATCTAGAGGCTTGAGTCATCTTTCATTCAGTCTTATTGCCATTTTACAACTGCATAGTCCAGTCTGCATCTTCGTAAACTTGTATTAGAGCGCATTGTTGTAGGAAGTTACCTGTTTTAACCCGCAACTTTGGCATGATATAGAAAAACATTAATGAAACTCTTTAAAGTATGTGTGCTTTTCTGAGATTATGACGTATACTTTGAAAGTAACATAAAACATAAGTCACCTGTTAGAAATCCATTCATCCACAACCCCTTTATCCCATTTTTTGCATATGTGACATGTAAAGAAAGAGTGGGAGGTCAGTTGGACCCAGTACAAGATCTTAAGTACTAGCATCTGAAATATCACACTAGGGGCAGTAACACTTAGCTCAATTGACCCCCACCCAATACAGGCACAGCCAAGGACTGAAACTTCCTAATCCGAAGAACGAAACGGAAAATATGTTACATCTTAACAACTGAGTACCTGTCCCACGCCCCAGTACAAACAGTATTTGACAGAACTTTCAAAATGCAAGGGAATGGTAAGATCATCATTTCTGAATGAGCAGTAAAGTGATGTTATTGACTTAAATGAACTTATGGGGTAAATCAAAACTTACAATTTTTTAATAGCAAAGATAACTGCTTGCATTTTTTTTGGATTTTTTTAATCAGATTTACCACCATGTGCACAGGCTGCTAGCTCTTGACCTTTTATCTCCATGGATCATCCATAATTAGGTTTAGGAACATAGAAAATAAATAACTGGAGAAAAATGCACCATATTGACACTTTTCATCAATACTGGTACTTACATCTGCATCAGCCTAGCAGTGCAATTAGTGCCGCCTGTGTTCTTTTCTCCCCTTTAAGTACGGCTTAAGTCATCAAAGTGGGTGGCCCCATCAGCTGATGTCACTGTGATGTCACAGAATAGGTGGGGCATGGGCGGGAGAGGGGGTGGGAATGGGTGGAGTTATGTGTGATGCAAGGGGTGTGACTTTCGTCCGGTTTTAGCCGCAAAGAAACCTGGCAACCCTAAGTGTATGTAATATATCGAGTTTTATGAGCAGCAGTCACAGAGAAAGAATGAAAAGACAATATACAGAGGTCACATTTTTCTTATAACTGAGAATGATTTGCCATGTATGGTTGTTACCTGGTAGAGCAAGCACCAGCATTAACGACAAAGGAAGTGGAAGTATACAGTAAGACCAAAATCATTGCAACTCAGGAAAGCCCCCTTCTTCAAAGTGCAGCAACCTTAGAGTTAGTATAAAAATGGAATAGAAGTACAACCTCACACATAGGGGGGTGCAGAAGGGCTTTCCCCTATCAGAAATTATTGTAATGTGTAACAGTGAGCTTTATACTTCTAATTTTATAGCTGGAGAATTGTGATTCATTTTTCAAAGTTTTTGGGACATAAATTGTAACATATCAGACTTCCTGTAGCACACCAATTAGAATTGTTGTTGACTGTGAAAGTAAACCATGAACCGATAGACAGATAGAAAGATAGATAAATATATAGATAGATAGATGCTGAGTCATATAAGCTTTAGTAACTTGAATAAAGTTTGTGTAGAAAATGTATTTTAATATTACTACAAATTATAAAAGTACATGAGCTGAGTCAAAACTTTACTAGAATCTAATGCAGCATCTACCTGATTGATTGATTGACTCAGGGATAAGGAAGAGGTCAATATTTAATCTTCATCCATGCAGAGCACAAAAAAATAGTTCTGGTCTTGTATGCATAAAGCTCCTTAGGAAGCATCCATGAGGTCTTGTAGCAAAAAATAAACAGATAACGGTTTCACTTCAGAATCCTGAAATATCACAGTCCTGAACTTCATAATCCTGAAGCCCAAAATCCTGAAAACTCAAAATCCTGAATCCCAAAATACTGAAAATATAAAGGACACAAAGAATGACAATATTCCAGTACAAGGACACACAGAAACACATACAAGACAAAGGCTAGCACTTTTCACCAAGTATGGGCAGGGGGGCAAGCACCCTACACCCCCTGCTAATTAAATATATGAACTCCAAGATTGCACATAGAAAAAAATGGCAAACATACCATCACATGTTCCATGACTGCCTGTTTTAACCTTAGTAATGTTCCCTTTTAACTTGCCATACTATAACATAACTCATGATAGTGTAGTGAAGTGCAATCTTGGAGTTGCTATATTTAAGTAACAGGGGGTGAGAAGGGCGCATTCCCAGCATGGGAGGTGCAGGGAGGATTGCCTCCCTGCTTATATCTGGTGGAATGTAATATGGTTTGTGTTGTCTTTAGTCAGTATATGTATCCTGTGTGTTTTCAGTGTTTTGGGATTCAGGACTTTGAGTTTTCAAGATTTTGAATTTTCAGGATTTTGGGCTTCAAGATTATGAAGTTCAGAATTGTGATATTTCACGATTCTGAAGTGAAACCATATAGACATACGTGTGTGTGTGTGTGTGTGTGTGTGTGTGTGTGTATATATATATATATATATACACATATATATCTATATATATATATATTGGACATCTGATGGAATGTACACAATGGCGATGCCAAGGAGTTCAAAGTAAAAGCAGCAAGTAACAAATATCAACCCATTTTGCACATGCTCCAAGGATAACCCCAGAGAGGACTAAACCAAGTATAGTTGTGCATTTTTTATATGGCATACATTAGAGTTTATATTATAGAATAGATACCGGTATAGGTTTCTCTTGTCAGTTACTTGGAGGTGATGCACATTCCAGGATAAAATAATAAACGTGGTCATTGTACTTTGCATTAAAAATGAAAATGAATGCATTTGTGTTATATCAGTGAAAATAAGCACCCACATGAACCCACTATTACACAATCTACCTACATGAGCCCACTATTACACAATCTACCTACATGAACCCACTATTACACAATCTACCTACATGAACCCACTAGTACACAATCTACCTACATGAACCTACTATTACACAATCTACCTACATGAACCCACTATTACACAATCTATATCTTACCCTACAGATTTTTTGCATAAATACAGCAAGGGTAAAAATGCTAAATATGAAAACTTAACAAATATGACCTTTAGCACACAGATGATATCCATGAAGACATGAAGAGTAGCACTACAAATCCTAAGAGTTTCTAGTAGTTCTGGAAAAGTCTTTATGACTTGGCCATCATGAAGACATACTGGTGTAGAATTCTGACATGGCTAAACACTAGTATGTCAAATGTTATCCCCATTAAACTAATACTCACTATGTGGAGCAAACAAAAAACCTTAGTACCAAACTTGATTCTTTTGCCATTGGGATATATACTTGCATATATTAAATTATGAAATCCCTTAGAGAGAGAGATTCTGCTTCTCACACCATATAAATTAAGTAGTGGTTGTGCTTCCTAGTAGTCAGAAATGAGACTGGAAGTCCTAACAATGAGTATAATTCTGCACGCTATCCAGCTATTCATATCATACCAGCATTAGTTTAAATTCACTATCATTTCAATGAAAATCTGTAGCCTCCTGCCACAGTAGGCTCACAAGTGCATGTGGCATCTTACACACACAAGTCACAACTGGTTTGTTGCGCTAGTTTTAATATATGCCAAAGCACAGCGCAGTGATACCTCTATTTCTCTTGGAATCAATAATACTTACCGACATGGCCCAGAAGTCATGTGCATTTCCTGATTTATATAGTTTACTAGTGGTAGCAAGGAAGTCTTCATAAATTTCTCTACATTTTAGCAACTGTTGCAAGCGTAAAGTAACACATTTCCCTAAGCATACTTTGATTCTGAGATAAGCCTGTGGTGCTCTTCCCTAGTATTAACAAAACATGTTTAGAAAAATATCACACTATTCCATTCAGATCATGCTGCCATGTATAGTTATTTTCAGATATTTAGCATAAACATGACATAAGCAGAACTACAGATATGACAGGATCATGCTTAGCTTTTATGAATGTCTGAGAGGGATGCAGTAGAACTGCAGATATGGGTCATGTATGCCTCTAGCATGTCATACCCCTTTAGAATCCAACAGAAAATGATTTCTTATGCAGTGCATTACTTTAATATCTGAGGCACTCTTGTAGGTCCTTACCCTTGCATTTCAAATGTATAAAAATTATAATACTTAATACATTCTTGAATATCATGACAAATGAGAAGACGTTATGGTCTTAGAATTCTAAACCTGCTCGCAATTGAGTGGAAGGAAACATCTTAGGCAAGTGGATATTTTTTTCTTCACTCACAGGAAATGTTCATAATGTACATTGCAGGAATAAAAATGCTTCCAAACTGGTGCAATCAGATTTTGTCTTGACCAGAAACACTGACCACTATCACTGTTTTAGTTTGATTTCTATTTATTCCCCTTAACAAATATGTGAGTGTAATACTGAATATCTTTTACTCCTAAGATTACTGCTGCTACATCATTTCATCAGGTGTACATGCAAATGAAGCCAGTGTTAGGAATCATGGTAATCACACTTCTCCAAACTGATCTTAAAGTGTGCTTCCCTTATAACCTCCTTTCCTCACTTGAGACTTGTACTGAGACCATACTTCCAAGGAATTTTCCCCATTTCCTCTCATTTTCAGTTTCATTCAGTTGACATTTTAGTAATCCTTTCTGATTTATAATTTCTATAACCTGCAGCAGATAGCCTTCTGCTAATAGATCTTTATTATGCTATTATTAGTAGTAGTAGTATTACTAAAACTTAATTAATAACTCAAATACTAGACTTAACTGCAGAAGCAAATACATGTTTAGCATTGCCATGTTATGTTGATATTTCTTATTCCATAATGTGATTCATACACAAACAGAACAATGAGAACAAAGGAAGTACAACTACAACTACATATATGTATGTTTGTATATATATATATATATATATATATATATATATATATATATATATATATATCAGATACTGTCTATATCAAGCTGCACTGGAGCCAGAAGACAAGAGTAGATCAAGCCTGGCAGATAAAGGGGTGCTATCAGATAAAGGAAGTTGTTTAGCTATTTAGATAAAGGGGTGCTATCAGATGAAGGAAGTTACTTAAGTATTTAGATAAAGGGGTGCTATCAAATGAAGGAGGTTGCTTAGCTATTTAGATAAAGGGGTGCTATCAGGTGAAGGAGGATGCTTAGCTATTTAGATAAAGGGGTGCCATCAGATGAAGCAAGTTGCTTAGCTATTTGGAAAGGGAGATACAATGGAAAACAACTCATGCTGACATCTACATATGTTCCTCCAGCTGCAAAGATTAGATAGTAAAAGTGGCATTATATTGAAAATAATTATATTCCAAGGTTTGTTAGTAATGGCAGGGGACTGGAGTTTTGTTGTAAACTGAGGCAGTGTTTCAGGTAGAAGCAATAGTGTTCAGCTCACAAGGAAGGAAAGAACAAGGAAAACGTGATCTGAATGTTCGAGTGGATGGCTGTGTGGGAGATTATCAAAATGAGTGCAATGCACGTTCCCACAACACATTGCTAAGTGGAATCATTTATTAAGGTTAAATAGATTTTATTTCACAAAAGAAAGTAGAGATCAAGTGCTGCAACTGGGCATAGACACCCTTTTGTCCACAGATGATGCCAGGGTTAGATTAAAATTCCAATTGGGAGTGCAGAGGAATATAAGATGTCACTGACATGCCCCATCTCTTTTCTGTTTACGTACCATGTGGTACATCAGGTAGTGAGTGCCTCTCAGAACTCATTGTTTCTGTAGCAGTTAGGGGTTTTATGGGCTCAGGTTACTAGCCCAACCTTCCTTGGAGGGTACACCGCACACATTCGCATACACACATTCAGAACTAGGGCCAGTTTAGAGTGACCAGTCCACCTACAGCATGTCAATGGAATGTGGAAGGAAGCTGGAGCACCCGAAGGAAACCCACATGAATGGAGGGCGGACATGCAGACTCTGCACAGAATGCACCCCAATGCGAGAATTGAACTAGAGATCATCTTGCTGTGTGGTGATGATGCTAACTGCTACACCACTTTTGTTTGCCTGATATCCCCCCTACTTTTTAAGTGATAAGAAATTGTATTTATAATTTAAAGAGATATTGCTAAATTTACTTCAGGGAATGGAAGGAATATTGTAATATGAACAGGATTAATTAAATGAATAGCTAAGGCAGCAGATACAAGCATTAGGGAGGATTGACAGAGGGGGAGGAAAAAAGAATTCAAATAATGCAAAATATAAGGTAGTTACAGTCACACAGAGATAGACTAAAGCAAGAGGATGAAAACAGGCTGAGAGAGTCTAATGGAAATACAGCAAAAGGAAGGTTCCCGGACTTTATTTCTGAGTACTACTCTTTGGGAACTATACACACTGAATATTCCTACAGCCACAGACACTTCAGCAGCCAGACCTAGACAACAACAAAACTGAACGAGCAGATTAGAAAGTAAGGAGGAGGAATGATGAGGTTTAATTAAAGACCCAGAATGAATAATAAGGAAGCATGCGAACAGAAGAGATAATGGTGGCTGCCGCAGGTTACTTAATGGAGATCATAGTGGGAGGAGTACAGGATGAGATGCGGGAGCAGCTTATGGCACATATCACTGAACAACATATTAAAAGGACAATAGGCATGCTGAGGGGAGAGAAGTTACCTGGCAATGATGGGTTTCCAACAGAAGTTTGCTACTCAGCCTTCACCTGCATACTGATCAGTTTTCTTCTACTAGCAGTAGCTGCAAAGAAAGCTAAAACCAAAAGATGGAAATCCAGGGATGATTTATGAAGTAATAGGCTTGGGTAAAATTAACAAGTGCATGGGGGAATAAGTGCTTAGGAAACACAAAAAAAACATGTATGAAAGAGCTTCCATGTTTTGAATACTTGGGAAAAAATTAAAAAATATTTTTTTCCAAAAGAATTTTATTATTTTCATATAGGAGATATCAGATGACAAATATTCAGGTACATATAAGAAATTCAAGAACAATACCACCAAATAATCAAAACAAATGTTAACCTCATCCTTCCCTCCAAAACCAGAATATATACATATATAAAGATCATGCTATTGCCAACATGAAGAAGGAGCCTAAAGGTCCAAGTAAAGGCTTATTATCTACCTCACCTAAAGTCAGATTTCAGATAACAATCTTAAATAAAGATATAATCATAATTCATATTGGTTAATCTTCCATGATGGTGTCAAAGATAAGATTCCAGTATTTCAGGAAGTATGTTTGTTTATTAGAATTACTAATTAATAATTTTTATGAAGATATGTATTTTATTTTTAGGTTTTTAAATTCCTTTCAGGATAACTTAGAGCAGTCCATCCAGTTCTTAGTTATGTAAAATTTGATTAGCAAGCAAAGAGTAATGCAGTTCCAGTTTAGAATATCTAAGCTCTGTGATGTGTAATATGGCAAGCTCCCATGGTAGGGTCGACTTTTGGTACCCCTTTTTCTCAAGATGCACTTTCAGGGAATTCCACAGCTTGTGTGTGTGCTTACAATACCACATAATATGTAAAAGGACTGCGCGTGGAGAGAAACAACAAGGGCATGCTGGGGAGACTTTAGGATTAAAGCTGTTTAATTTGATTGGAGTGAAATAGGAGTTATTATTTACCATTAATGGCATATAAGCTAATTTTTTTAAAGGGGGCAAACTTAACAGTAGATTCAATGGCAATGAGTTTTTGATTATCCATGAGCTTGGTTCCTTGTTTATCCCAAAATTCAAAAATAAGTAACACAATTTGGTATTTAGAGGCAACCACTTTTTTATACGTGTCAGATAACATATGCATCCTGCTAGTTAAACTTTTAATAATGTCTATCAGACTGGCCATGTCTTGTACAAAATGTGGAGTTTCATTAATTAGTGTAGGTATGAGCTCCCTCAGCTGCTGTAATAAAGTAGTGTATTTAAAACTCAGATTTTGCTCTGACCTCAGTTCTTGAAGTGATTTCTCCTTGTGTTCACAGATATCCCATATATTAAATTCTTTAATTTTTGGATAATCTGAAAGATTAATCATATTATTGTTCAGTCTAATGTTAGGGTTCATGTGTATGGGTTGAAGGAAGGAGAGGGCTTTATTCAAAGTGAGGAACTTCATTAAGTCCTGGAATATCTTAACCTTCTGCTTTAAGATGCTGTTTATTTTATTCTATTTGCCCAGATTATACAGTAGTAAAGACGAATATCCAGTAACCCTAAACCTCCCTTCTCTTTAGGGTATATTAATTTTTGATAACTTATTCTAACTGATTTAGACAACTATAGAAATGTGGCCAACTCTGTATGTACTTTTTGGAAGAAATTGTTCGAAATGACGACATATGAGGCATTTAATTGTTATAAGAATTTAGGTAACATGTTCATCCTAATAACAGCTGGTTTAGAGCGAAGGGACAATTTCAGTTGCTGCCATCTATTAATGTCTTGCAAGGTGTCTGCCCATATTCCCATTATATTTTTTTGATACATAAAAGAATGGTTATGCTCAAATTGCAACACTATATATCTGAATGATTATTCAATCTTGAAGGGCGAGTCCAATAGTAGGTACTCTTTGTGATGTAAAGGGTTAGTGGGAAAAATTAGTGACTTTTTAATATTAACTTCATAATTTGAACTTCTCGAAAATTTGTCAATTGTGTTGCCTATCTTCTTCAAGTCTGATATAAGACGTTCAAAGTAAATATTCAGATCATCTGCATAGGCAGATATAATTATGTTAGCATTCGAGATTCTAGGAATAGAGTGATATGTGCCTTGGGAGAGGTAAGGAAACAGCGGTTCAATGTATAAGTTGAAGAGGAGAGGGGAGAGGTGGCAACCCTGTCTAGTTCCATTTCCATTTACTAATTTAATAGGTTTACCCACTTTTTTATTAACATAGAGATAGGTATAAGAATTATTATACAGGGTTCTAATAATATTAGTAAAGTCTTTAGGGATGTTAAAATGATTAATGGTTGTAAAAAGGAAGTTCTAGTTGACTCTGTCAAACGCTTTACAAGTGTCAAGAACTAAACAATAACCAGAGTGTTTTTCGTATTTACTTAGCTGAATCAAAGCATCTAGGGTTAAGGTATTATCCCATGTCTGCCTATTCAGCATGAAGCCTGCTTGCTCAGGGGATATAATACAGGGCATAACTTTTTTCAGTCTTTCCGATAAGACTAAGTCCAGGATTTTAATGTCTATATTAATTAGCGATATTGGTCTGTAATTATGTGGATTCGATTTATCTAGATTATTTTTGGGTATAAAGATTGTCTTTGAGTGGTTTAGGTATAACTCAGATATGCCATAAATGATTTAGTTTGATGTGGTATAAAACTTTTAACAGTATGGAGGATAAATTTATATTAAATGTTTTATAAAACTCTGAGATGTACCCATCTCGGCCTGGTGCCTTGCCAGGCTTGGGTTTTTCGATGACCTTTATTATTTCTTGCCTACTAAGAAGAGCATTAAGTATCTCTACCTGATTTTCCTGTAATTTAGGCCATGTGAAATTTTTAAGGAAACCTTTAATTTCTCCCAAAGTAGATTGGTGAGTATCCATACCATATACTTGTGAGTATAACTGATGTAATATCTCTAATATTTGGGTATCTGATTCGTGTATTTTTCCCTGGTAGTAAAGGAACAAGATTCTAGATGTTTCCTGCCTATTTGTGATTATCCTCACTAGTACTTTCGAAGGAAGTTGCACCCATTACGAGTATTTAGCAATACTTTTTTGTTCATGCAGAGAGTAGTTATGTTGATATAGTACACTTAACTGTTTTTGTGCTTCATATATTAGTTTCTCAGTGCCAGGGTTTGGTCTGCACCGGTATTCAGTTTCTAGGACTTTCAGATCAGGTATTAATTTATTTTCTTTTTCTCTTGCTATTCTTTTAAAATACAAGGCTTTCTGAATAAACAACCCTCTTAATTTGGCCTTACAAGCCACCCATTGAACATTAATGGGAATGTTAGTGCTTTCTAAGTCTCTTTCCAATTCAAGCAATGTATTCGATACCTCTTGTATAATGTTTGATTTGAACAATAGATTGTTATTCATTGACCAGTTGCATCTGTTAGGTTCCCTTTTCAGTTTGTTTGGGGGGTTTATTTGTAGAGTAATTTTTGAGTGATGTGAAAAATACCTTGGAACCTTAGATAATTTAATATCTGCTTCTAACAGAGTCTCTGAAATGAGAAAAAAATCTATTCTTGACCAGGAATTTTGACACATAGAAAAATATGTGTATAAATTATTTCTCCCCGGATCTTCATCAAATGAGATGGGATCTATTAAGCAAAAGTCGGTCATGAATTATCCTATGGCTGTCAATGTTTTTAAGTTTTGCAAGCTAGAATTACTAGTGCAGTCTATGTTTGGGTCAATAACTGAATTCCAATCCCCTCCTATTGCGTAATCATATTTCAGGAATTTACCTAAAATGTTATTTAATTCCAAAATAAATTCTTGTTGTCTGTGACAGGGGCCATAAACGGTGAGGAAAAGTGTTAATTTCCTGTTAACAGGATTAGTGAAATAACACCATCTGCCTTTTGTATCCTCATTGGATTCTATAATAGCATGTGGAAATGATTTTTTAATTATGATTGCTACACCTTTTGAGTAGGTACTATCCCCCGCTGCCAATATCTCTTTAATCCATTTCCTGCGTGAGTCTCCTTTCCATTCTTCAGTAAGCCTGTGTGTTTCTTGTAAAAAATATATGTTTATCTCAGATTTGTAAACAAAGTGCATTAATAAGTTTTTCTTGTTTTTGTCTTGTATCCCCCTCACATTCCACAACTCTGTCATCCACATTTTAGGACCAATAATGCATTTTCTTAATTTCGGTTATGAGTTGGGGTATCTGTTCTCCCTGAATGGCTACAAACAGATCTCTCACAGACCAAGAAAGAGATAGAAAGGATAACTGTAAAGCAGTAGCACATAGCTCTCTCACTACTAAACCTGGGCCTAACCGCATATCGCCTACTGATGAAGGAGCTTGATGTAAATAGGTTACATAGAATTGTATTAATACCTATTCTTTAGAAACCAATGGACTGTAACCTATAAAAAACAATTTACCTAATCTTTCTAACAATATTTCAACACAAACACATATATACATAACTAATGTCACTCCTTGATTGGTCATCCAATTACCCTTCTTTGATAACCGCATTCTCCTAAAATGGAAGTGTAGCCTCGTAAATAATGACATTACACAGTAAGAATATCATAAGGACCCAGCTATTGTAAATATTCTGAGCATATGAAATTAACAAGAGTTATTAGTTTAAGAAGAGCATTGTATAGATATCTTTTGAGAGATTCAGGTCATATATTCCACAACACTGTTCTGAAATGGTAGTGAAGTCCCTTTAAAGATTAACATTCAACGATATACTAAGCCCTGCCGTTAATCTTGTTCCAAGCATAAAAGCTCACAGAAAAATAAAAAGCACAAGCCTTTGTTTTAAGACACAGCATTGTGTAGCTAATTTGCTAGCTTAACTTAGATTACATGTATGCCACAGTTAACAGAAGGAAAAGGGGTGCAAACATTTCTTGGTCAAAATCAGTCACTAGATGAGTCACTAGATGTAAAGAAAAAAAGTCATTGAAGCTTACTGTATACATTTACTCTCATTGTCTCAAAATAACTTTAGCAGTTATTTAATTGAGACAAGCTGGGTTACCTTATAGGCTTGATGTATCATCACCAGTAGCTCCTGTAAGTTATAGCTTTACTAGTAGAGTGCATGACTTTCAGTTACCTCATTGTTTTATTTGCGGAAGTAATACCTTCGGGGCTAATAACAGATGCAGGAACATCATTTCCTCTGTCGCCAAAGTTCAGCCATGACCTTCTTCAAGTGACAGAGAAGGGAAGTCTATGATGTTGATGGTGGAAGTAGTTACCTCGAGAATTCCCTACTCCTTAACAGACATGAGTTTGAGACATTTTTAGATAGCACTTCCTGTTCAATGGGCACTTCCAGTTTCTTTAATTAGTTTAAAAAAAATATCAGTTGAAGAAAGACACCCACATCATTTCAGGGGTTATGACAACAAAGGAATTGAATATATAAGATGCAAAGTGTACAGAAAACAACCACAAACAAAAATGAACCAGTTCCGATGGAACACTCGAGTGATGTTGACAGTAATCAACACGGATGTGTTGGTGTGGATTACTGTCAACATCACTCGAGTGTTCTATCGGAACTGGTTTATTTTTGTTTATGGTTGGTGTCTTGCAGTTCCTGGTTTTGAAGTGTACAGAAAAGGTACATCTGATCTTGTTTTTATATGTAATTAAAACTCTGGTGATTTACCAAAACATTTTATAAATGCAGCTTTTGCTTCCTTGGGAGAGACTACCGCAAATTTATCTTCCTTATTATAGAATATTAGCGTGGTGAATTTAGTTTTGCGCTTTATTAACTTGGCAGTAAGGTGCAGGCTTTTGGCGCCTTTCTTTTATGGCTAATGGAAGGTCTTGTGAGAAACTGATTTTGTGCTCTTTCCAAATGATTTGGTTTTGTTTTTTTGGCTTCTGACAGCAGCTTTTGGACGTCTTGAAAATTTAACAGCATTGCATAAATTTGGGTGAGTCAGCGTCTTGTTTTCTACACAGGGCCCTGTGTACTGTTTATATTGTAATACCGCGTGTGTCTTACTTTAGTATGTGCTCAAATATTTGCAGAGTAATTTTATTTAGCTGGTTGTGATCATATGTTTCAGAAGCTCCTCTTATCAGTATGTTGTTGCGTCTGCTCCTCACCTCAAGTTCGATGACCTTTTGTTGGATCTCCGAGAGAGTAGCATCTTTAGCTTTAAGTTCTTCTTTTAATAGGGCAAGCTGATGCTCGTTGGCTTGGGTTGTTACCTTGATAGTGTCCATTGTTTGATTTATTTTGTTTCTGAAACCAGAGAGTTGTTCAGAAAAGCTCTGAACTGCTAGTTGGAGAGGCAGCAGGGCCTCCTTGAGATCTTCCATGTGAAAGCTTGGGTCCGATTTCTGTTTTGCATTGGGCTTGGCTGTTTCTTGCTGTTTGCTTGTTCTTTGTCTCTTAATTATCGTTTCTTTTCTGGCGAAGTTATAGTGGACAGTTTTGTTTTACTGTTCTCAATTTCTTTTTCTTTTTGACATTTTCTGTATTCACAATACACAGAGCTAACGCTGGGCTTTGTAATACTTCTGGCTAGGGGCTTGGATAGTAAGCGTGGTGAGGAACTTCCAATTATCAGTAGGTTTTAAACTGTTATTTAACCAATTCTTATCCAAGTATTACCACTTCTCAGTTGGCTAAAGTTGAAAGAAAGCAGATACTGTTGTGGCTTATTTTGATGATTGAGTTAATAAGGCTGATTTCACGAGATTGTAGATTTTGGGTAGGAGCTTCGTGAAGAGGGTGTCTGTAGGATGCCCACTATCTTGGAATCCAAAATTCACAAATATAACAAAATTACTGGAGATGCTTAGATGACTGTCCTGAACTGGATTATATGAAATGGCAAAAAAGCATCTTGCATTATGGGTCATGAGTGAGTTTATATGTGAATAATTGCTTTTGGTCTGATGAAAATGTTATAGGAATGTTATTCCTTGAACTGAGTAATGCTGTTTTTATTGACGACGGATGGGAATTGTAAATTAAATTGTTCTCAATTCAGCAAAGATGTGTATTCTAAAAATAAAAAAAAATACTCTATTCTTTAGTCAAACATCTGAAGACATGATTTCACTTACATTTTGTTTAATCTTAAAAAATGGTATCTTGTTGGTCATAATGCCAGTTTCTGAGGCTTTATAGTTTATTTTTAAAGCGACATTCTGTAAAACCTCTATTCACATCCTGAATAGTATTATGGCCTTGAGAGGTTCTCTTGATGATTTAAATGACTCGGATATGAAGCTAGAAAAGAAAATACAAATTAGGAGCTTTTGTGTTATAAGAGGATGTCAATTCACAGGTTCTGCTCTCCCCAGCTTTTTTTTGCAGTATTTTTGCAACATGCTTCTAAAAGTAGTAAAACCTACTAATATCTATATTCCCAGAAGAACTTAGCATGTGATCTTTTATTTATTTTTTTCAAATTTGTTAGCACAGTGGACTAAGTTAACTACCTGAGTGAACAAAGGTGGAAAACAACAAATGTTGACACTTGAGTTCCTTGGAAATAAATGCTGTCTGCTGTTCCATAAGGAACATAAGTAGTAGTTCTGTAATTCTCTGCTCTATAATTATTATAATATTTGTGTTAATGAATAGATTTATGAATTAGTTATACAAGTTTTTTAGAAGGCATATTTTTAATGTTATAACCTAAGTATTATTTCTTAACTATATTGCTCTGCAGCACGGAAAGTATTATTTTTACTATATATACATGTAAATAATTTTACCATAGTATTTTTTACCATTTTATACCAGAAGGTTGTTTCACTTATGCATCCATTTCTACAAAGAAAATTATAGCGCAGTGTTTGGAAACTACTTCATCTACTGTTCTTTGCAAACTGCCATCTCCTGCTCCTTTACTATTTAGTTACCGAACAGAAGTATTGGCCTTCTCCAGCAGTACTGCAAATCATAAAATTCATGCCTAATCAATTAAGATAATTCATTGTTGTTATTTCAACCACAACCCTTCTAAAGCCTTCAGTGATATAGTCCCCCCATTTAGTCATTTTTATAGATCAAGTACATGGGGCACATATTATCTTACTAAGCACAGATGCAAAATGTAATGTTTTGCAGTGTAACAGGTTGTGATTTTTTTATTCAATTTAAACTGTTATTTAATAGCAAAAAAAAAATGAATGTGATATATAATAAATTCATCTTGTGTCAGGTTTTTGAATCTCTTACTTATAATGCCTGCTCTGATTTATCCATTTCAGCTTTATACATGCTGGACCGTGGGCAATAATGTATGTTGTGTTGGCCCACTGGCAGCCAATGTTCAAGTAGTGTCCTAATGTGAGTGAGTATGAGTTGACAGGGGGTGGGGCTTTTCTGCCTGTGGGAGAAAATGTGTACTGCAGAAGCCATTTCCCTTCTGTCTGGTAGAGACATATATGGAAAAGTGTGTGTGCGTGCATGTGTGTGTGTAGACCATAGTTCTAGTTTGACATCTCATCCCCCAAACATTTCATTCAGACCTCAGCACCTGCAAAGTCGTTGGGCCAGAATCAAAACTACATGCATTCATCTTATTTGATTGTGGTCATGGCATTGGATAGAAGGCGCCAAGTGCTAAATGTTTCTGTAGTAAAGATACAAGCCTTCACTATGTGTTTTGATTAGAATTGTCTTTATTTGCACATTAAAACCTAACATAACAGTACATGGTATAGTTAGCATACTCATTTAAACTTCACACTTGTAGTGCAATTATTATATAAAATGCTAAATTAAATTATTCCTGTCTTATAGGAAGAAATTAATATTGATACCTATGATGTTTGTTTACCAATTGGGTTAAGAATTCAGACTGCAAAATATGGATTACAAGGGATGATAGGAGTGTTTGTGAAGAAACTGGGACAATGGTAAGTGGTTGATGGAATACAATATCTGTGCAATCAGATTGTGAACATTTTGCAGGAAACCACAAGCAAAGGACAAATTGCAAAGGGGAAGTCAAAGGAAAAAATAGAAGGGTACCTTTTTATATTGAAGTAAATGTTATGGTTAAATTTCATGGAAGGAACTTTCATGCATAGCGTAAAGGTTGTGAGTTGCAGTTTCTCTGATTCTCTCAACTTTCATGCCTACTGTGTGACTTTTGGCAAGTCACTTAACCCGATATTACTCCTATGTCACACCATGAAAGGGATGTCCAGTGAGCCCATCTCTTTATTTAATGGGTGTTGACTATAAATTACTAAATAAATTAGGTGAAGAAGACAGGCAGGATATGTGTGAGTAAAGAAAAAAAGATCAGCAAAAGCATAGATGGAGAAATGTACTTAGACATATTCATATGTACAACATACATGCAGACTAAAAAATCCCCCCAACAGAATGAATTACTTGTGTCCCTCATGAAAAAAAATGCCTCCCCCTCCTCCGCATCCCAAAGACATGACAATGTGATATAGGGGAATTGTCAGTCCAACAATATGTCAATAGCTCTACACAACATTTATTATTCAGAGTTTGTGTGTGCATCCTACAATTAGATAGCATCCAGTCCAGAATTATTTTCTCTGAGCTGCACAAGTTGAGCTACAGGCTAGGGATCCATCTTTTTGTCACAGTGAATTGGGTTAGTGGGAAATCAGACTGAATTAATAAATGATTAAATGAATTAATTAAAATTCAACAGTCACCAGAAATTCCAGCAGAAATGCAGCAGAGGTGTAGAGGCAGTATAAATGCTTTCCTTTTAGTATATCATAAAATGCCAATAGCAAAACAATATTAGCAGCAGTCCAAGTTGTAAATATCATAAACCAGTAATCAAATAATAAAAATGCAGTTTATTATAAAACAGGGTTAACATAGATAGCGTAGTATTAGAAATGCTTTTATTGCATATGGTTAAATGCTAATTACCGTGATTTGCATCTGTAGATTAGGGATTCATCAGTTCTCCAGACTTTAAATATCATCTTGAGCAAAAAAATCAATATGGTTTGGATCGTTAAGCTGTACATTTTGTCAAGAATGACATAAAAAGTAGGCAAAAATGAAGGCTCTGAAGCATAAGGTATTTTAAGATGCAATGACCTGATAGTATATTTCATAGAAATCTCAGATAATGTTTGAAGTGTACTAGTGGAAGCCATAACAGAGCAATTCAGCCAGTCACCTGACAGTGCTACTGTTCCAGATTGTCTGAAAAAATGCTCCAGTAAAGTCTAAGGAAAAGAGGTGGTAAAAACAGATTAAACTTACATGTGAATTCAGAAATGAATGGAAGGGATACCAAGAGTCTAGTATAGTTAGTTATATTTGATAGAAACCAGCATACGTTACATGTAGGTTTTTTTTAGCAAGAAGGCTGTAGCATTTCAGTCTGACTCAAGATTTGTGGCTGGGTTGCACTGGAATTAGACCAGATCAAAGCATGGACATGGAATTCTGTGATTTCTACAAGTTCTTTGACTTTGATTCACACATAATGGTATTAAGGAAGCTAAAAGGGTCAGAACTGGGGAGTAATAAAATAAATGAAGTGATTGATTGGGAAGAAAGAGTATGATTTAGATGGTGAGATGAGAACAGTGATGTAGAAAATGAGATAATAGGGAAATGACTCTTTGGTCTAGTGCTTTGTAAACTCCTTGTGTCAAATAAAGTTATTCATTTTCACAGACAAGCGGAAGGTGGAAGAGTAAATGGAGGAAAACATGTTTTTTCACAAAAGAGTCAAAAAACAGACGGATAAATGTGAGGTACAGTTAAAATGAACTTGAAGTCTGTAAATCATCTGAAAAACTTTGTTGAATTGTTGTATCTTCAGAGCTGAATTGCAAGGCATAAACTGAATATGCCATGGTCAAGGCCAGTAGGATGTTGAGTTGTGCATTTTAGGAACTGATATAAAAGGTTGAGAAATAGCATCATTACTTAACACATTTCTTGTAAGATAGCTGCTGAATTATTGTGTACTGTTTTGGCTGTCTTAATAGCAGAAAGAAATTAACGCTGCATAATAAGATTCTGGGGCATACAGCACGCTAATTCAAGTCTCTTATCGTCCGTAAGTCACATTCATTTGCATTGTTGCACACAAGCACAGTCATTTTAACTCATTAACAACAGTGTTTAGCTGTTGTCCAAGTGATAGTGAATACAGACTTAATGTATACCCATCAAATGGTATTTACAGTCTCTCTTACAGGTGACATAGCAAATACCTTGGAGTAATCTGAGCAGAACTGATATAGCAGACTATCATACCTCTTGTTGTAATGGGATTTTTGTGCATAGATATGGTGTACTGCTAAAGTGGGTTGACTTAGGAATTACTTCTGAACAGGGGGTGGGTTAGCAGTGGTTGGGTGCTGGCAAAATGGTTAAGGTGTTTACCCTACAGACACAAGTTATAAGCTTGTTTCTCACCTTGGGAAGCAGGACTAGGCTTAAAAAAGCACACTGGGATCATTAGCCTAGCGATCACTTCTGAACATAATAAGCTTTCTCCAAGACAGTGCAAGAACCCAAAGCAAGTTGATTTGCTCTGTATAGGCCTGCTATCTCTGTTTTAGGACTCTGGGCCTACAATCTAAGGAGTGTTGCACAATAACACACTGGTTAGCGTTGCTGTCTCTTAGCTCCAATTTTGAGGCTACAATCTTGGTACCTTTGTGACATTTCCATGTTTTCCTAGTATTCATGTGACCTTTCTCCTAATACTGTATTTTTTTCCCCATACTGTTGAAACAGGCTGCTTTAATTTATAGTTACTCCAATATCGTCCTTAAGTTTGTATTACACAGTGCTTCTTCCTATGTTACCCATGTAAAAGATCCTGCAACTTTGCAAACCAGCTAAATCCAATTATTTCAACAGAAGGTTTTAGTATCAGTAGTCTGCTGTGTTGTTTGTATGTTTGTAACACTTCTTTGGTGGGAGCTATATGAGACGCATGCAAAATCGATATCTTAGGCCAGCTGACTTCATAGTGAAACCATTTTATTACATGCAATGCGCTGTGCATATTAATTTCTGTCTTAATCGTACTGATAAATTCACACATTGCTTCATTCTCTCAAAATTTTGATTTGTTGAGCATTAAATGCCTTCACCTGGGACTTTTTCAATTTTGTTTATAGTTCTTTCTTGAGAAAATGCATGTGTCAAGCACAGCTAATTTTACCTTGGATTACTTTTGAATGTTTGACATCTGATATATTCTGTTATTAGATAATAGAAAAGTCCCAGTTTTAGTGTTAATATATGCATGCAATGAGCACAGACAAAGAGAAACCCTAAAAGCATTAACACTGTGTTAAACTGACGTGTGGAAAAAAAACTGTCCTCATTTCTATAATTGACTATGCCAGTCTAAAGATACAAGTTTTCAATTTATTTAGCAGTAGTTTATTCATAGCAAAATGTGAATGCAGCATTAAGGAAGAAAACAATCCAGTAAACCCTGCTATTTTATTTTGACTGGAGATAATGCTGAATGCAGTACATTCATTTTTTTGCATTTAATATGCAACATTTCAGAGTGCAATTAGATTTTTAAACTATGCAAACTTATTTTTTTATTTACCCTACAGACACCCAAGGGCAGGTCCCTATTACTCAGAATGTAACAGTTGTGGAAGGTGGAGTGGCAAATCTGACATGCAGAGTAGAGCAGAATGACAATACCTCCATCCAGTGGTCAAATCCAGCTCAGCAAACGCTTTACTTCGATGATAAAAAGGGTATGTATATTATACAATTCCTTTTATCTTTCATTCACTATTGCATTGTACATTTGACATGGATAAGAAAGCAGTTGCTGGCATATGTTCCACAATCTAGTCAATGATGCAATTTACATTTCTTTATTAATCTGATAATCCTTCAGGGGATAGTAATCTTTGTGTCCTACAGTTTTCTGTGTTAAAAAGTAATTCTAGAGGCGTAACAAAAACATTACAATGAATGTATGTTGTATCATGGAATATTTCAACCATTCTGTTCACATCTTGCAAACCACAAGAGAAAACATGCCCTCTTTCCTGTTAATCAATGAATGGGATTATTTTTTCACTTCATCCCATTGATGTAATATATTATATTATGAAGAAAAATAGAAAACCAGAGATTCTTATCAGGAGATTTGTCTACCTGTGCAAACACACTCTGTAAATGTATGCATCTCTCTTTTTTTTTTTTATTTTGACTATTGTACAATCCAAAACAAAACAAAAAAAAAAATTCAGCACAGATGATATACATTTCACACTTCATTTTTCTTTTATAATTCTGTAATCATTTCTTTATTATGTCACTTCAACAGCCCTGCATTGTGCCTACTTATGACATGATCTTTTTTTTAGGTGATTAATGCCAGCTGTGTGCTTTAAGTCGACTAATTTCTGAGTTAGGTAGCTATTTATCATATGCGTGCATATGGCACACTTAAATTTTAATTTGTAAACTGTTTCCTGTCATCTTTTTCCAATGTCATCAGATAATCAGCACCTCTCTTCTGAAGTAATATTGTACAGGAAGTACCTAAGAACATTTAGTTTTGATCATGCTGACCTAGTTCTCATACTCATGGTATTTCTTGCTACACCAGAATGTTAGATATGAAAATGTAAAACTCCATGTTTTAGAATTCCTGTTCCTGCGATACTTCTCATTTACAGTACATTCATGCACAAAAATGTGGAAAAGTAAATACAGAATTAAAACAAGCATCTCTGAAAATAATAAACAATAAATCAAACCAAAATATATGTATGCAATGTTGCCCTAATGCTATAACTGTAATAACATTCACATTAAATGCTCTTCCAATTAAAAACTCCTCCAGTTCTAGTCAGGTTAGTTGGTAGAGCAATGAAACGCTGATCACATTGCAGATGACTTGGTTTCAAACAGTAACCTGAATGTTGGAGGAGCAACCCAGAGGAAGGGGGAATAAGAGTGAAATGGTTAATGCCTGCTCATCCATTCAGAGTTGAGGACTGTGGTGAACCCACCATAGCATGTTAAAGGTACTCTGCTTACAAAAATTACAGAATGGGACTGAGCAGGAGTGCAGAATTTGCCTAATGACATACAGAATATTTGGAACTGGCATATGTATGGTAAACGTGCATGCATTCAAACAAGCAGTACAAACCTCAGCTCTTTCTGTGTCTAGAGGTAGGACTTAGTCAGGAAAGCTCTGTGATGGCTGCCACAGTGATCCTTAGAGACGGAGGAATACTGCTAAAATAGCCTCTTCACAGAGGTGAAAATCTGAAAATTATGTAAATATTTTGTTAATCGTATGTTGGCAAATTAGGACAGATGCATATATTTTTAAATATTAGTTGGATTGAAGGATAAACACTATAATATCTGGATACACAATAGAAACTTCTGGTGACAACTCTGGCTATGGGGGTGGGGGCTAGAATGGCTCTGAGTGCTGCCAAGATTAATTCTTGAAAAGGTATGACAAATATCTTAGACATACTGAATCATAAGATTAGATTGTCAGTCCTAATTGACTACTGTCAAAATACTATCCGATGCAACAAGGGCCATGCATAATCTCTTCTACCACCAGGATTTTAAAAAATGAAAAAGTTATAAATAGACCCTATCAGTTACTAAAATTTATCAGATATTCGATGTCAAGTAAGCAAGGTATATTTTTGTGCTGTCAGTGGCCAGAGTTCAGTAAATAACTTGGGTCGCTGGTCAGTTCAGCTCAGTTGATTGGGTGAGTCAGCCAACAGGCAGTGCCAAGAGGAGAGTTTGAGAAGGATCACTGCTTTTTTTACCTGTGGTGGAGGCAGGTAGTCTTACAGGCCAAAACCTGTCTTTATGGAGTGGCACAGAATTCTTTTTTAGGTGGCTGGATGCATGCAACCCCTATGCTGATGTCATTATGTGTTGCCCCTTTGCTAGTTGATGTAACCAGTCATGACAATATGATGGCTCCTGGCACCCTATCTTCAACTGTTTGCTGCAGGTCTCCTATTTCAGGCTGAAGGAATTTCACTACAAAGCCTACACCCTAAGAAGTTGAGGGATGTGCCTAGTGAAGTAACCAATCCAGGAGTGTCCAGAGAGGAAGTATAAGAGTAGTTGGGTGTATTTGAGTGGAGTGGATGAAGCCGGAGACCAGCAGTGGACTGGGTGGGAAATTGAGTGAAAAAAAATATATATGTCAGTCATTCCAAATACAGACCTTTTTTTTCTTTTCTTGCACAAGCTGACATAGGAAGCCACAAGTAGTTTCTGCCACAAGTTATACGCCCAACAGAGTCACAGATAAGCTAGGATAATGATCATAACGTTCCTCTATTTTGGCTAGAAGATCTAGCTATTGTTTGTCCCAGATCTACAAATAAAGATCTGAATGGGTGCCAAATAACAAGGGAAGCTTCTGTGCAATAAGTCATCTTAAAAATTCTTAGACTAAACAAAGACAAGCAAGTTTGATACAGCAGATAAAGCATAATTTCATCTGGCAAGGTACCTATATGTTGCACTGGATACATCATAAAAAGCAGCATTCGAAATAGAATATATAGCAATGCATGCATTGGCTGACCATATGACTGACCTTATCTAATGTTGTCTAAAGCAGGGAATTACAAATAATCCTTTTTAAGGTCATGTTCAAACAGATGTATTATATGAAAGGAAAGAGTAAAACCTGGCGTCCTTTTATAAATCTGAAACCCAAAATTGCAAGTGCAAAACTTAAAAAAAAAAAAAAAAGAAAAAAAGACACCTAAAGGAGAAAAATAAATATTAACAAAACCAAGCTCCTTTAAAGCTATATTTTGCAAAGAAGGCAAACCCCAGTGCACCTGCCAATTATCACTGTTTGCATATGTACTATCACCAAGATCACCATATCTTGGAGAAGCAGAAATACTCTTGAGACATAGCAATATCAGGCATCGCACATATCATAGTGCACATAAGTCCCCACACACTTAAGAGCCTTATTTAGTAATTCTGTTGCTGTAAAACCCTATGTAATGTCCTAACTCATTTCATCTGAGTGACACCTCTAGTGCATCTGCAGTTAACTCCTACTGACGCCTCTAGGGGTTAAATATCGCTTGTTCATATATGCATCAATAATTCTAAAACCATGCTATGTACAAAGTTTTAAAATATTTCATCTTAAAGCTTACACATTGGGAAACTCAACTGCATTAATATTTGACCTCTGTCTAGTGCAGGTAAATAGATATTAACTGTTGTTGTTATGCTATTAATTTATATAGATATAATTTTCAACATTCTTCTAAATATCTCAACAACTAAGTAACACAGACAGAGCTTCTTAGTCTCATAAGAAAGCTCTCAGCTAGATGAATAAAATATTGCTGACAGCATGTGTGATTGCAGAGAATATTGTAAGTTGTTTGTAAAATATCACAAATGTAATAGTTACTGTGTTTACTGTAACTTATAAAATTTAATTTAAGACATAGAACCTAATGAATACTACCACTGTAAAAATAGTTTATGCTGAAAAGTTTGCCATTTATACTTTTTTCATAACTGCTATAGTTCCAGAGATATGAACACTTGTTTGAAATGTGAGGATATAATCTGATTCTGTCAAAATATAGAATCCACCAGTTACAGTGCAAACTTCCTCAGCTCCATTGGTGTGAATAATTTAACTAATACTCTACATATTTCTGCAGGGATGTTTCATGAACTTCCTTACAAGAAAAAAAAAATGTTTTTTTCCCCTAGAACTAACCAAAACTATAGGATGAGACAGCAACACTTTTATAGGTTTTACACTTGACAGACTCATCTATGTGTGTATTCTGTAGGTGATAACAAAGGCTTTGGTGATTATCATTAGTTGAGTCTAAAATCAGTGATAAAAGTAATTGCAAAGGTAAACACATAGGTTACTTTTGTGATTACAAAAAGAAAAACAAAAAACAACCACACCCCCATAAATTTAAATATACTAATGACAGGGTCGCACAAACATGAAGAAAAGTAAAAAACCCAGGAATCATGTAATGGTCGATAATATATAATGAACTTTGACTGTTACATAATTCGACCAACTGTACCACTGACAAAAAACACCAAAGCTTCAGTATTCAATGAAATGTATGCAGCAATAATTTGCATAACACATGCACTATACACATATATTTATATATTTATGTATGTATGTATATGTATATATATATATATATATATATATCTATATATATATATATATATATATATATATATATATATATATATATGTATGTATATATATATGTATATATATATATATATATATATATATATATATGTATATATATATATATATATGTGTGTATGTATGTATGTATAAGTCCCTATCAGAAGCTCAAATTTTCAGAAATTCATAATTGGACCATATGGTCTATTGTCCAAACAGTGTATTGAGGATCAGGGAATTTACCCTTTTTCCCACTGTAGTGCAGTCGTGGAGTTGGTATATATAAAATCAAGGGAGAGTGGGGGGGCTGCCCCCCATATGGGAGCTTGCCCCCTGCATAAACTTAGAAAAAAGGAAGTTTTTTTGTTCTTTTTGAAGTTTGCGCTTTCAGAAACTAGTTATTATCTTGGCAAAATGAATTTCCAGTTTCTGATAACTTGAGCTACTGACATAGACCGATTTTTATTTATTTATTTATTTATTTATATAATAGTATATATTCACTTTACATGCTCGAAATGCTAAAATGTCGAATTTTAGAATTTCGAGCTTGTGAAGTCAGACGAATGGAAACTGCAAACCCGGAAGTGTGGAATGGATTATGTTGAACCTGCGGTATGGATAGAGTGTTAGGTAAGTGTACTGTTTTTGAGGTTTTGGGGAGGGTTTGTGTGTGTTTGAGTGTGTCGGGGTGTTTGAGGTGTGGGTTAGGGTAGGTATTGTGCAGTGTGAATGTGTTGGTGTCAGGAGTGCTTGTGTGTATGTGATTTGTGTTTGTGCGGGGGGGGGCTGTGGAATGTGCGATGCTGGGTTTTTTGTGTTTTGGATTGCTGTGTGACCTCGGAGTTAGTATATATAAGTAGGGAGGTGTGAGGTGCAGGGGGGCTTGCCCCCCTGCATATACTAAGGGTAGGTGTGTGTGTTATGTTTATTGTAGGGAAGTGTTGAGAGGTATGTACGCTGGTGTATGTATGTGTTTTGTTGTGTGTGATGGGAGCTTGTAGATTCATGGTTTTTTGTTTCACTTTTGTGTACGTTTGGTGTTTAGAGGATTCAAATTTATAGTTTTGTGACACTGAATTTCGATAAATCAGTATTTTGATGCTATAAAGTGAATCTATATATATATATATATATATATATATATATATATATATATATAAAATATATATACACACACAAACAAACATACATACACATACACATATGGACAAATGAACTAGTCAACAAGGATGTTTTTCAGCCATAACCAAGGTCACAGTGTCAAGGGTATATGCAATGGACAGAAACTTAGATAAGTAGATAGATATGCATTCACTTTAGAGTAGCTGTTGTTGTCTTTCGGCTTTTCACCACAGCAGAACTCCGGTCTGCTAATGATTGGCAGTAGATTTTCATGAACGCCAAGGTGCCAGCTCAACATTCAACCTTCAACAAAGGCACGCCCATTTACGCATGTCTTTCGAATGCCCACCCAACCACGGGGAGGACATGCAGACTCCACACCGAAGGCACTCCCCGCACTCCAGCCGAGAGGAGAGGTGTTATGTATAACAGGAGAAGAAAATGTATATATGTATGTATAGTGATGTATAGAAAACTCAGAAAATGTTTTGTGGGTATCTGTCACTATTTTTATGTCATGCTCATTCAGTTTTTTAGCATGTTTCTAGAGTCTTGATATTTTTCACATTGAACACAAAACAATTTTATTGCATGTGAAAGAGTATTTTCTGCAAAACCTCATTCAGTCCAATAGTGCTATGTTCTAACAGTATGAATTATGTGCGAGTGATTTTTGTGTGCGGATGTGAACTTGTTTTTTTTTTTTTTTTTTAACTGTTCTGAGTTAAATTTTGGCCTTCCCACAAACGTTTTAAAATGTTTTGCCATGCTTTTTGTCAAGTGTTTTTCTTTTTTCTCGTTACACTGTTAATAATGTGGCTGTAGGTATGTTATTTATTTATTTCATTATATGCTAATTCACCATTGTTGTAAAGGACACAGGAAACTATGTTAATACAGGCTAAGTGACAAATATACAGTGCATTCTGTATGCAAGAGCTGTGCTGTCAAATCATGTGACTAGTTTCTGTTTGAGCATTAAACTGCTTAATAAATAGGCTAACATTACACATTTTAGCAGTTAGGTGCTTCATTGCTGGACAGTCTATTATATCAGTTATTTGACACTAGCTGTGCTAACATTTAGCAATGCATAATGTTGTGCACATGTTTTCACATGACTGACTGTTCTTTATACACATGGGCAATCATACCATAATCAGTGTATCCAATGTTTGCCAGGAATTATTTGACGATTATATTGCTAGAATCGCCTTGACTAACATCATATGAGCACATCATAAAGACTTTCAGAGTAGTGGACAAATACAGCTGTAATGTAAAACATTATATCCAATGCATCGCACACTACCTCACATTTTTACAAATGTTCTCATGTCTTAGTTACTTACTCACACAAGTTAGTACCCTGACTCTCACCCATGCCTCATCCAGGTCCCTGGTATACCTCCCATATACCACCATGAAAAAAATGAATGAATGTGCTTGTGTTATTGCATTCTTTACCACATGGCAGCAATGCATGTTAAAAGTGAATGAGGAGGATGTAAGACAAAAAAAAAATGCTATGGCTATGTCACTAGTGTATACATGCAATGTGCCATTGGTCAGTGGGACAGTATCATTATCATTTTGGCCCCCACTGGTGATATGAGGCTTGAGTCAGTTTAATTTCTTCAAGTCCTTTGGGTTTCTAATACCATGATGGGAATGGACCCCATTACTAGGTCAAAGTATAATTAAAGTTTGTGAAGTTAGTGTCATTTCACTCTTTGATGTTAGCCAAAAGGGTTCTTTACAATACACGCAATGTGCCCAGAACTTACTCCTGCAATTCATATGGAGTTACATGTATCAGTAGAATATCTAAATATGACTGTAAATTGTTTTTTTATGAGACATATTGCTTTTATTGCTATTGGAACTGTCTGGGTATCCTTCTTCCACATGGTAAACACTGGATATATCGGTTCATGTTACCTTTGTCTTCTTTTCATGATCCACTATATCTGGCTTTCTCACATCTATTTTTTGAACTATTGGTAACTGGTGGCCACAAATGATACAGACTTTATCATTCACTAAAATGCTCTGTGGCTCATGTTTCCATTGTTTCTGAGATGCTTCAATATTGTAATGCTTGCACAATCACCAGTGCAACAGTCATGCCACATTATTATGCCTTTCAGTATACAGGCCTTTGCCATTAGTATATCATACCCAGCATGAACATATGTGACTGTTTCCAGTTTGGTTTTACAGAACCTGCATTTGTCTGTTTCTCCCACATGTTCAGTGAACCTTGTAAATCAACATGTATGTAGTCCACTGTCCTGGGCTGCCAATATTAACCTTTTCATCTTTTGGTTTAAATTCACCTCTCCTTAACCATTCCTGCATCAGATCATGATTGATATGAAGTTGTTCAGGAGTTTTCTGTACTTGCAACTACAATATATTTATGCATTTTCAAAATTGCTTGCCTTCTTATCTGATCCTTCTCCTTATATTCTTTCTTTTGTTTTTTTGCACATTCAGTTGCTGCCTGATCTTTGTCTACTTCTGGTTTAATTTCCATTCCCAATTGACACCAATATGCTTCTGCTAAACTAGGCAGAAAAGTCATTTTAGATTTGTTCTCTTAACTTCCACTATGTTTGGATCTAGTGAGGCCAGCAGATATGTAAACAGTCCTACAATTGCAGATATGTAATCAGTTTTGTGGAGACCCATACCTTCTTCAGAATGAGGAATATGTAACCTTGGTATACACTGATTTTTATATATTATTTGATAAGCGTGAAGTATTTTTCTTGTTTTCCTGTCCAATTTACTGGAAAAGCTCCCACAGACTCTGCTACAACTTGTTGTGAGGGAAATGTTAGTTTGCTTTTGCTTTCTTTTATTATGCATTACTTTATTGCCTTCTTCTATTTTGTATATTGTGATTTTTCTTTTCACTGTATTTTACTTGTATTCTGCTTTTAATTGCATATTAAACATAGGAAAGAGACCATCCCAGACTGGTGCTGTTGTGTTCTTAAACTCAACTGTCTTTCTAGTTGACTGCACCTTATGTTAATTAGACCATATATTTCCTTCCCTCTCCCCTTTCACTGGCTGTTGTGAGTAAGCACAAAATTATAATTTTGTGAAATCACTCCCCTTCAGTTATTTAAATTTATTGGCCATCACATTGTATTCCACAGAACCAGAATCCGAAGTTCCCACCCCTTTCATTCTATTCTGTCTTGTTCTTTTAAAATTAGTGGCTCTCTACTTAAGACAGCTAAAGTTTAAGTTATCCCAGTGCTTAGGATATTAACCCATTGTTTCCATCTTACATTTAAAAACTGCAACATGTATTGCAAGACCACCAATTACTGGCGAGACCACGTTCTGCCTCTCAGTAGTCATTTTGGAATTAGTGATTCTGTTTTCCTGGTGAGAGAAGGAGCACAGGAACATTATTTTCTGGAGACTGCTGATCATTGTATAACCTAATAACAGCTTGGAATTTGTGCTTATATTCTGCTTCTGGTGAGAGAAGGAGCAGAGTGCATTAATTCTTGACTGTTTCTGGTTAGGCAGTGAGGGTTTGTGCTTGATTTTCCTGAGTGGTCTGGTTGCTTTTCAAGACATCTACCAGGAAAAGAATACAGCAAGCCTGCAGGCTCTTGCATCATCTCAGACAAGGATAACCAAACAGGCTGTGGCCTGCTTCTCATATTGGGATGGGTGCTAATGTTTTGCTTCTGGTGGGAGAAGAAGCAAAGGAGCATTGTATCCCAGCAGAGTGAAGCTGTGGTGAGACCAGCACTAGTAGTAGCCAGGCAGTAGCCATTTACCCAACTCCCCTCTTTTCATCATTCTTGACAAGCTAATTATGTGTTTTCAGTAAGTACTGCTTAATTTGTTTCTAACCTCAGAATACATCTGCCTAAATATGTCCTCCTTAAATTTTCAAGCTCTCTTTATTAGCTTCCCTTCAAGTGGTTGGCAGTGCCTTGTGTAGACACAGGCATATTAAGTGACATTTTTCCTGTAAAAGCACGATTGGAATTTCACAAATAGCTAGTTGCACACAGGACAACTACTTTGCAGTGACAAGCACTGTCCCCAGAGTTGAAAACCAGCTACTCCTGACATTGCTTTATATTCTTACTCTATCTGTCTAGTCAGTAAAAAAGGGTCTGTGATATGCATATGAACTTTCCCCCAATCTGCATTACTAGCTTGGTGGATATGGGCATCCAGAGCCAATGTAGAAATTGGCTCAGGTTTACTGACAACCATTTCATTTTCAAATAAACTCATATGGTATTTGACATGTATTTACACAATGTCACTGGAGTCAAGGCTCTCGCATAAAAGTGCTCCTGGTGTTAGGAAGGTTGTCAGTAGTACACACGCTGCACCCATCACACACAGTTCAAAGCTGACATACAGACCCACATATGCTGACACACTTAAATGTAATCTTCCTAAACCTCAAAGACCTAGATGAAGAAGTAAACATAAATGCCCTCAGCAGCCCCAAAGGCAGTCTTTCAAAACAATATCCACATCAACACATAGAGCCACATCTCATGAAGCCTCTACTTCTAATCCCACAAGGCAAGCCACCATACAATCCAACATTCTGGTCATTGGAAACTCCATCGTGATGTCCCTCTCACCAGACTGAGTTAGGAGAAAGTCACAGTCTGTTGCTTATCAGGGACTAGGATCTGACACATTCCAAACACTCAGGTCATTGGACCACAAATACCAGTATGACTTAGTGATAGTCCACATGTGTGTAAATGACCTGAGACATACTTCCCTAGACTATATGAAGAGAGACATCATAGAGCTCTCAGAATATGTGTCCCAGACTGGTATGAGCCTAGCACTGAGCAGCATTTTAACTTATCCGATAAAATACACAATTGTGTGCAGAACTCATTGTAAATGGAGCCACCTATACTGAGCCAGAAGATATATCGTGCCTACTAGCCAACAACTTCAGCTCCAGATTTAACCCTCTCTCCCCTTAACCTTCAGTCAGTAAATTCCATGATATATAATGCCCCCTGCTTCCACTAGAAAACAGGTCCTCAATGCTCTTTCCAAGGCCAAGAACACTGCATCAATGGGACCAGACAATATCCCAGGAAGCCTTCTAAATGGCATGATACATGATCTATCAGGCCCACTGAACTTGCTGTTTAACTGTAGCTTCCAAAGCCTCATGAATGGAGAACAGCAACAGCCATCTCTTTGCACAAAGCCGGGCCATCTGCAGACCCTGGAAACTACAGACCCATAAGTCTCATTCATCTTATATGCAATGTTATGGAAAGAATTATAATGGAAATGATCAATAGTGATACAGTAAACTTCCAGACACTGGACCCAACTCAGTTTGGTATCATCAAGGGCAGGTCATGCCTACTCAACCTGGCAGATTTCATTGAGAAGGTCAACAAAGCAATGGATGAGGGCAAAATAGTTCACACTGCCTACCTTGACCTGGCAAAGGCTTTGAAACAATACTCACTCGAGCATTGTTGACAAACTCAAGAGGTTGAGTACAAACCCATATGACACTTGATGGATAGCCAACTGACTCACAGACAGGACCTAGGAAATTAAAATTGGGGAGTCCACCTCTAGAAAGAGGCTAGTCACAAGTGGAGTCCCTCTGGGATTGGTTCTTTGACCACTTCTTTTTGGCATTTACTTGTCTGAAGTCAAGGCCACTGTCTCTGGTCTCTGACTGACTAAATTTGAAGATTATTGGAAATTAAGAGTTGTCATTAAATCTCACAGTGACAACGGTCGACACAGACAAACAACTGGTGTTAGAGCAATGGACTAAAACTAAATGCCAAGAAATGCATAATAGTATCCTTCGAGAAGTTATCCACCCCTAGTAACTAACATATTGACAACATGCTCCATAGAGATCACGCAGTAGTCTGGAACTTAGTGACACACATAGACAGTAATCTAACCTTTGACCATCATGTATCTACAGTGGTGAGGAAATCATTCTATGTTGTACAACTTATAAACAAAGGTATGGCATCTAGGTCCAAGAAAGTCATTGTCAGTCAGCATTCATTAGCCCTACAATTGAGTACAATGTCCTCCTTGGTATGTACCTATCCAGACATATCAAACAAATGGAACATTTACATAGATTTCTCCCTAAAAGAATACAGGGTGTAAATAAAATATCCTATGCAGACTGCTTCAAGGCCCTATCCATGTATTCTGTCTCCTACAGGCTGTTGAGGGGAGATATATTCTTGGCATACAGGGCATTGTCAGACCCACTCTGATGGACATCCTGCATATCCACAAAACAAACAACTCCATAATTACCCATTCTGGAGACTTAAAACTTGCCTGTGATATAAATAGGATGTGCTGGAGAGGCATGTGTATCCCATAGACTACCCCATCTCCCTATTCATGTGAAGCAGAGTTCCTCCCTAACCCAGTTCAAGTGTAACTTGGACAATTAGATAGTTAATAGGAAATTCATCCATGGCTTGGCACCCATGTCTCTAAAGGACACGGGCAACCCATAAAGGGTTCATCTCCCAGGCCCTTGTTTGTAAATGTTTCATCTCCCAAGCCCCTGCTTACATTTATAAAGGGTACCAGAACTTGTCAGAGATTTGGGATGCATGGCTAGGCTTAAAAAAGCCCTTGTGGTCGTTAGCCTAGTAAACGCCTATGAACTTATAACTTATCCAGTAGGCACCCCAAAAGTGTAAGTTAAAACAGGAGGAGCAAATTGGTTTATAGCCATGATGTATGGTTTCTATGTGGGTGTGTTTATATATAGATAATAGGTTCATAGGTTCTTACTAGGCTATCTGCTCTAGGGCATTTATAAGCCTAGCTAGAGAGTGTTTGGCTTTCGCCACCCATTTTAAATTAATTTTGCTATGTCCTTTTTCGAGGTTAGTATACTTCGCCTCTGTCTAACAGTGACACAGAAGTGATACCCGGGGTAAACCTACGATCTCCCATCCACTCATCAAGATTCCTCTTGGAAGAGAGTCAATGAGCGACTCTGCCTAACCTGGACTGGGATTTTATTCCAGAGTGAAGGGAGCCTCTGGGTTATGAATCTGTCCCTCCAGCATGTCCTATTTATTTCAGTGCTGAGGTTCAAGTCTCTCGAGCACGTAGCTCGATGGGATTTGGATTTTCTGAGGTGCAGCATGTCCATTAATTCTGGGTTGGACATGGCTTTATACGTCAGGCACAGATCGCCTCTGAGCAGGCGGTATGCCACTGAGTAGAGCTGGAGTTTCTTTAACCGGGCAGCATATGGCATCTGTTTGAGCCCTTTGATCCTGTTGGTGAGGTACTTTTGGGGTCTTTCCAGATGCTGCAGGTGTCTGGTAAGGTACATCCCAAAAGGGGCATTGTACTCAATTATGGGCCTGATGAGGGATGAGTAAAGAGGCACGATGACCTCCCCTAATCTAGATGTGAATCCCTTCATGATTAGGCGGGCTATATAAAATGTATTTCTAACCACTTTGGCCACGTGGTTGTCAAATGAGAGATTGCTATCAACTTGGGTCCCCAGGTCCCTAGTTACTTCTTCTGTACTTAATGGATTACCAACTATGTGGTAATTTGTGGGCACTTTGTTTTTGCCAAAGGGGATGACTATACACTTTTTGGCGTTTAGCTTGAGGCCATGGCTCTGGCATCAGTTGTCTGTTTCTATGAGGCCCTTTTGGAGGATGCTTGTGTCGGCTGGAGTGTCGATTATGGCACCCAGTTTGCAGTCATCTGCAAACTTGGTCAGCCACAGTCCTTCTGTGTTGGCCTGTACCTCCGAGAAATATATACCTAACAAGAGAGGTCCCAGGACTGAGCCTTGTGGGACGCCACTTGTAACTGGTTTGGAGTCTGACATGGCTCCAGCAATTACAACCATGTGGGTTCTGTCCCTGAGCCAGTTTGCAACCCATCTAGTGACATAGGGGTTTATGTTTAAGCTGGTGAGCTTATCCATAATGCCTGAGTGGGGTATTGTATCGAAGGCTTTTGTGAGGTCCAGGTAGGCTGTGTGGACCACCTTCCCCTCGTAAATGGCCTTGGTGACTGTTTCAAAGAAATCGACCAGGTTTAAGAGTCAGGATCTGCCCTTAACAAAGCCGAACTGGGTAGGAGCCAGTGTCTGTACGTCCCCCATATCTTTATTTATGAGGTCCATGATGATCCTTTCCATAGCTTTGCAGACCAAGCTAGTCAGGCTTATGGGGCGATTTCAGGATCCGTTGAGGCACCACCTTTGTGGAGAGGGACCACTGTTGCTGTACGCCACTCTTTTGGTACATATCCTGTAGTAAGGCTGAGATTGAACAGTAGTTTTATGTTTGGGTTTAGCTCTTCTTGGAGTTCATGTAGGACGCAGCCCGGGACACCGTCTGGTCCCATTGATGCTGTGTTTTTTGCTTTGGAGAGGGCGGCTCTTACCTGAGCAGCTGAGATGTCAGGTGGGCAGCACTCTTCTGGGATAGATATCTGCCCTTTTGGTGGGGGGGGGGGTTTGCGCTGAACCTGTCAGCTTGGATGTTGGCAGTGTCTGTGGGTTCAATGTATTTTTTGTCATTTTGGACTAATTCTGAGCATATCTGAGAATTCCCACCCAGGTTTCTAACATAACTAAAGAAAGCCTTGTGATTATCCTTAGTGTCCTGTGCAATTTTTCTCTCGAAACTGGCCTTAGACAATTTTATGAGTGCCCGTAGTTTTTTGCTAATACTGATCAGAGATGCCTTCCCTTTTTGGGATTTTGCTCTATCATGTAGTAGCTTCCTCCTTCTATTGTATAGTTTATTTATGGCTGGGGTCCACCAGACAGGACGTCTGCCTTTTGAGGATTGGGTCTTGGTTTTATTTGGGATTGCATGATCCATGCATTCCTGAAGGTGTTCATAGAATGCATTTATAAAGGATTCTGCGGTCTGGGCCGTATTTTCCACAGGTCCGGGGGCTTTGAAGGATTCCACCTCTGTTTTGAGGAGTGTGAAATTTGCTTTGGAGAAGTTTTTCACTGTGGTTTTCTGGGCAGGGGGTGGGGTCGGGATGTGAATATCCAGTGAGATTAGTTTATGGTCTGATCTTACCAGTGAGGGATACACTTCTGATCTGGAGCATAGTGTCCCCATGTTGATGATGATCAGGTCCAGTATGTTTTCTCCTCTTGTGGGAGTGGTAACCAGTTGTTCCATAGCATTTGAGTTTATAAATTTTAGGAACCTTTGGACTAGGGTGTTGGAGCTAGAGTAATGCTCCCAGTCTATGTTTAGGTAGTTGAAGTCGCCCAATATAATGGTGTTTGGAGAGACCTTCATATTTTCCAGTGTTCTCAGGAAGGCCGAGTGGGGTTCCTGGGTTTGGGAGGGTGGTCTGTAGCAGGCTATAAACTTGAAAGCAGTTTTACCCACTGTTAGTTGCACATGGATAGTCTCTGATGCTTCGTGCTGTGCCACCAACCTGGAGGTGTGGGTATCTTTGACGAATATTGATACTCCCCCTCCTTTTGTGGTTCGGTCCAAGTATTGGGGCCGAAAAGCATGGTATGAGGTACAACCTGGTAGTGCTGGGGTGCTCTCGGGAGCCTTGAACCAGGTTTCTGTTACTGCACAGATATCGATGTTCTCCATGCTAAGGAGAGTTTCAAGTGTGTGCATCTTGAGGTTTAGACTTCTGGCGTTGAGTAGCATTACTCTTAGGTATTACAAGGGATAAGAAACTATGGAGGTGGGTTTGTCTTTTGGGCCTTGCCTAAAAAAGGCACTATGGGGGAAGCAAGAGCCTTTGCGAATATCCGAAAGCCCAGGGGTAACAGGTGCAAGCTGTCCTCAGCGAAGCATCGTGGCTTGTCGAGCATGTCATCCCAGGCTGACAGGCATTGGATCCCCTTTGAATGACACCAATACTTAAGCCAGTTGTTGAAATTGATCATCTTGTCTTCATATTGTGGCATCTTTCTTGATGAGGGTAAGATGCTACTCAAGGTCAGGGTCATACCGGCTGGGGCTACATGCTCAGAGAGCTCCTCTATGTCTCTTTTCATGTAGTCCAGGGAGGTACGTCTCAGGTCATTCACACCAGCATGGACAATGACCAAGTCCTATTTGTACTTGCCTTGGAGTGACCTGAGTGCTTGTGTTATGTGGCAGATCCTAGTGCCCGACAGGCAGCTCACCGTGACCTTCTCCTTGTTCAGCCTGGTGAGCGGGACGTCAGTGTGCCTGACGATAGAGTCACCTATTACAATTGTATCAGATGTGTTGTTTAGCCTTAAGGGCTGTGACTGTTCAGCACACTGGCTTTGTGAGCTATGTGTTGCACATGTTTTGTTTTGGGGTAGCGGTTGCTTGGGTGTCTGCTTTGGAGTTCTCTGCTGCTTAGGCAGATTTTTATTAGCTTTCGAGTATGTTTTTGTGTGTTTGTGTTTGGTTTGCTGTTGTGGTAGGTCTATGTGAGACTGGAATCATAGTGAGTGTGGTTTCCTTCTCCTCCTGACTGGTTACGCCAGTACTGAGTTGAGAGAGCTTAGCCTCCAGTTTGGCTTTATGGTTGCATCTCTCACATGTGTTGGAGTTTGTTGGGAGGAGGAGAGGGTTGTCTGTGTACATGAGGCAGTTGTAACATTGCCTCAAGATTCCCAGATTCACCAGCTGGACTGGAGTGGAGATTGGCAAAGGGCCTTTGGACATGCTAGAATAGTATTGGGAATCCCTTTATAATTGGAAAAAAAGGGCCAATGGGGAACAAGGTACTCGAGGGGAATTTGTGATGGTCTAGTGCTTTTAATTTTTAGTGCTGACTTAGTGAGCAAGTGCCAGGTAACTTAAATGCAATGTGTTACAGGTAACTTAAATGCAAAAATGACAAACAGTAACTTTCTTTCAAGTGAAACAAGGAAATAAGTACAGTAAGCAATGCAGATATCACTAGGGATCCACAGAAGCACTGAAAAACCATGTTTTAGGTGGAATTAGCGTTTCAGGGAAATAACAAGCATGCAAACAAAGCTAGATTCAGCAGGCCTGGATCTAGTCTATGCTACAGCAAACAAGGTGTACCAATTTCAGCAAGAAGCAGTTCAAATATGCAGGCACTATAAGCTTTTAACCAGAAATTCCCAGCTCAGAAGGGCAGAGTCCAGCCTCTCCTCCCACAAGAGTGCAGACCACGAACCCTCTTAATGTAAAATAACTGGCCTGAAACCCAAGTGCTTAAACCAGAATTAATACACTTTTAGAATAACAGACACTGAGCCCTCAATCAGCAGTTCCCAACTTAGAAGGATGTAAGCTACATGTTCTGCCACTACAGTGCAGACCACAAACCTTCTTAATGTAAAACTGGTTTGAAGCCCAAGTGCTTAAACTAAAAGGCTTAGAATGAGTTACACCAAGCAGTAATAAATACAAATGAGTACTATTAAGATGACGCAAAAGCAAAATAAAGTAGGAAGAAACACAAATACAGTAAAAGCAGATACATTTTTTTTTTGAGTGAGCAAATGAGATGGGCTCAGGAGTTACAGGACAGAAACAAGTGCAAATGCAGGCCTTCAAAAAAGAAAGTTGAGAGAGATGGAAGATCGCCCAAACAGCCAGTAACTACAAATTCTGGGCCAGAACCACTCCTTATGTGGTAGACAGGTTACCTAATGCTTATCACTCCCACTGATAAGCTAGAAGGCTTCCCTCCAACACAGAAAGGCTTGGGGGGCTCAGAAGCTTACAAACAGTCCTGGATACAGCAAATCTGTATCTGGAACACTAATTACAGGAAAGGTAGGAAACAGGCTTACAATTTTTTTTTTTTTCCAGAAAAGTAGCAAAAACAGTAGTAAAAACAATTCACATGCAATGCAAGCTGGCACACTTGAGTATGTAGCAATATTAGTCCAAACACAGTTTGAAAAAATGTAATTAAATTAAAAAGGACTAAAAGCAAGTGCAGAAAGGGTTTATTAGGTAGAATGCGGTAAAGAGATGGGACTAGGGGAGTATCCTAGATCAAATCTACAGTGGGGCGGGCACTGCAAAAGCCATCAAATTTAAACTACAACCAAGAACAGGGAAGGGGGGTGGGGAAGACAGTTTCAACAGAGATGTGAGGAATCACAGTGCAAATTATAAAACCAGAAAAATATATACTGATCTCTGTATATTTGCAGAACAGTAAGACAATAGATATCTAAGCAACAATTTAAATGTTGTTAATTTTTTGGTCTTCACTGGAAATATATGACTTCCGTATAAGCTATCCCGTTAAACTGCTTTAGGATTGCACAGTGTTGAAAGCAGCACTTTAAGTATGTGTCTAAGCTGTTTTTAGTAAGAAAAGACAGTACCATGTTATAAGCAATCTGTGCCTCACAGCAGTTTCTTCTACCTTCTCATCCCAGGAGCTCACCTGCAGTGATTTGCATTTCTTTTGCTCATATCTTGCAAGTATTTTTGTCTGACTTAACTTCTCCTAGATAGCATTCCAACATTACCTAACCTTGGAATGCATCATACATTTTTTGTGTAGTGGAGCATCTTTGCAAATTTCTCAAATAAGTACAGTATCTCCAATTACCTTTGCCCACCCTCCTAAAAGAAAAATAAAACAGAAAAGCTTGCTGTAACTGTACCTTATCTGTAGATATAAAGTTCAGTAGTAGGTAAAACAAAAATAGGCAAGACCTTATTAATATAGAACCAAACATTTCTGTTTTACTCATATTTTGCATTTCTGTTTTACTCATATTTTGCATCCTCATATGCCCAAACTGCTCTTGCTATTGTTGTGTCATTTTCTAATGCATAAACCTTCTTCCTGCCTTAATTCTCAGTCTGTTCTAGAGGTCAGACATTAAGTCAAGGATATCTTGGAGTAGATTCCAGCATGTATATGGCAGAAAATACTGCCTGATGTCAGAAATCACAGACAGGTGCACTGCCATTTATCGCTGATAGGTAGTTTTTGTAATACTTTTCCAAGGCCAGCAGTCTAGGTTACACCATGAGGCTAATCTTGGACATAGAGCATTTAATTACACATAAAAGGCATTTAGTCAGAGCAGTTAGTGTTCCACAATGTTTGATAAATCCTGGACTTCATTCTGCTGTCTGTGTATAAACTACACCACACATTCCAAAGACTTTGTGGGTTTCCACTGTGTATTCCAATTTGCTCCCACATTCCTTTGACACACTGCTTAAGATGATTGTAAAAATGCTGCTCATAATACAGTTTAATTTTTGCCTTGCACAAGAAGCAATATAGCTCTCATTCATTTCCCTAGTACAAATGACTAAATAACAGCTAACCAGATCCTTGCTAAGTTTTACTATCTCTTGCAAATAACAGCACAGTTAATTGCAATACTGCTGTGCCAGTGTATTTTATAGTGTGGGCTAAATGTCAGCGTTGAGCTGAAGTGACGACACAGAGCAATAGGTGAATATATGCCAGCCATTACTTTCTGCCTCATTATAGAGCAATGAGGAAATAATGTATTCATAAACCAGGGTCAGGAGGTCTAATTTTGCATATGAAGGGTCAAATCCCTCAGTGATTTTTTTTCTCCAGCTCTAGTTAAGCTTCTGTACGCTTGGCTAAGTCAAGATTTTGCAAAGTGCATTTGCAGATGATTTAAACGTGTAATACTGTCCTCTCATTGCCTATGCTTTACAGGGAGTGTACATCGGAAGTACAGTAAGCAGAGTCCAAGTTATGGGAAAAAATTTTTCTTTGTATACACTGGTGCATTTTTTTTATATTTTATACCTAATTAGGAAAAAAAATCATATAAAAGCCAAATACTTGCATTCAGCATTTGTAATTATAAGAGTTTTTTTTCAGTAAAAGAACATTGGTCCATAAATGTAAAATCAGTCACTGAAGGAAATGATCTTCTGAGATCGTCCACTTTCATTTTTTGGAAAATGTACTACTCCAATGACTCCCAACATAATAAGCTAGTAGAGTGAGGGGGTGTATCCAATGTCTGTTTTTGTGTCACTAATGAAAGAACCTTTCTAAACAGGCAAGAAACTATACTGCTATCATTAAAATGTGACAGACGTGAAATGTGCAGCTTGTACTTAATGGCAGTTTTTACTCCAGAATGTCATTGTTTTCTGCAGAGAGAAAAAAAAAAACACTTAATAACTAGCATTGAACACATTCTGTGCAGATATTTTATCACGCCATTTACTGTCAGCCTGAATGCAACTGGTAAAGTTTAGCACTGCTGTGCACATAGTTGAGGCTGTTTTTAATGAATGATTACATTAATATTGTTATTATTTGTCTTGTACAACTTTATGCATAATATATATTAATGAATTTTAATTTACTGTAACCTTATCTGCATTACGTCTTGATATAAAGATCCACATTGTTTGTGGTCAGATTCATTCATGATCCAGATTTAAAGATGGTTCATTATCCTAGTTTAAAGATTTATGAATAGATTAAAGATAAACTGGAATTGTATTCCCTGTATTGATAAGTTACACCATAAACTATTAGCAAAAAAGTGCTACATACAAATACGTTGCTAATTTATTTTTGTGACAAATCAAGGTGTTAATTTTGTACAAATGTGCTTCAAAAATACAACAGAAAACTAAAGCTTCTTAACTTTTTAGAATCATTATAGGGAAGCTACAGCTAAAGCTCTCAACAATTGGAGGACATATTTATCTGAAATACAAGTAAATTAAGCTAAAGTGAATAATGAGTTACCAAATTAAGTAAAATAAATAAAGAAATAAACAAAGCTATGATATTCATCCTTTAGTTCTCAATTTGGTTCATTTGAATTCCTGTTATATTTTCAAGGAATGTAATTCTGATCTTCAGAACTGTCAGATTTTAATTGTGATTACTTGAAAATATATTTTAGTATTCCCGCGTCTTTGAGGTACAGTGGTTTCAATAATATATATATATATATATATATATATATATATATATATATATATATTTTTATAGCTAGATAGATAGCTATAGATATAGCTATATATATATATGTGCATGGAGCTGCCCCCACAATTGGATATTGGAGTTGTATAGAGGGTTGCTCTTGCAAAACAAATATATATATTTAATTGCGTAACCATGTCTTTTAAAGTTAGCTGTATGCTGTGTTAATTCACATTTATATTTTCTTTGTTTTAGGACTCGCAGTCATGAACTTCTGATAAGGAGCTGATTCAGTTAATCTCTACTTGGGTATTCTAGGACTCAGATGAGTTGGGACTCAGATGAGTTCTCTAAACAATGCTATTCCTCTGTGCCATTCCTAAATATAGGTATCTAGTGCACATACCCAGTTAACAAAAGAATACATTTAAAATAATGTGCAACTATAATTAACTCTCTGTCATAACAAAAATGCCTTAGATATTAACAAATACATGAAATTGATATAATGTGGAATTAAAACAACAGTGCTTCTCTTCTACTCACATAGACTTCTTACACAAATTAATAAATAAAACAATTATTTATGCTGTAATTATATTACATTTGATTAATGGAACTACATTGATTTTTCGTTACGTGTTCATAGGTAGCTAAAAGACTTGCTGTCTAAGGAACCATTGAGAAGCCTACCTTAAATTCAGTTACCACAAGCACTGTCTGATTAAATGAATTTGTTAAGGTAGGCAAATGAAGCCTGAGATAGTCAAACCTGTGTCACAAGAACTACTTTGCTGACAGCTCATATCCATAACCCTCTGCATCAACTTTTTATCATGAAAATTATTTCTTCTAATGTTGAATAACATAGTAGAGCAATGCCGGATGAATATTGACTGTGTACCTGTTAGCAGTGGTGAAATTCTGAGTTAAAGTCATGAACTGAATATGTGCTTGCTCCTCTATGCAGGTATCACTGCACCTGCTTGAAGAGATAAGCTTTATGTGTGGGAAATTTCCTGTGAGTTGAATGTATGGATAGGAGCTGAAAGCAAAGATTAGACAGAGTGGCCATTTGCTCTGACAACCATTGTGAATCAAATCTCACATGCATGCATTTCTGCTGTAAATATATATATTGGATCAGAAATACGTTTTGAATTAAACATAGTACCTGCTTTGTAGACAGTAATTAATTGAGTCTGTATGATGGGAGATATTATTTGCTTTTAAGCAGACTTCAACACTTCTTCCAAGATATGCACTTAATTTAAATATGATGGGTCAGCTCAATGAAAGTTAATCCTTCTATTGCTCATTCTGGTTAGTACTTCTTTAGAACAGTTTGCTATTTAATCCATTCCTTGTAAAAACAATAAGACTTTCAAAAATTAATTTTGTATCACCACACAAACATACATGCATACTTACGTGTACAGATACGCATATGTGCACACACACACACACACACTTTCACTCTCTCTTAAGATTAGTGTGTTTTCATAGATTCATAGAGTTTACAACACAATCAGTCAATGGAGCCTAATCACCTTGCCAGCACCTACCCTCATTGGGCTTTTTCTGCCTTCAGGAGGACAAAACAAATCAGGCTCAGGAAGAATTTACAGGAGCTTATCCTTGCATGTATATTTGTCTTAAAATAAATTATGTTAACACTTTGGTTTATAAGTAATGGAAGATTATCTCAGAAATATAGGATGCAATGAATAATAAATCTTTCCCTCCAGAGTGTTATATATTTGTTAATGGAGAGTCACGTCTTTAGTCTAAGTATTTGAAGAAGCATTTGTTTTATGTAGGTGTAGGAGATAAAGGAAAGTTTGGTATTTATCAGCACTGAATTTTAAATATAAACCATTCATTGGAATCTAAAAGAGGCAAAGAACACACTCCTGAATGTGTGCCTTACTTTAACAAAGTGAAAACAGATTCAACAATCCTACAAATCAAGGACATGCAAACTCATCCTTACTTTATAAAGCCATATATTTTGTATAAACATATTTCTAGCATGATCATAGAGGTAGTACTTTGTCTGGTATGTGATACAATATATTTATACATAATGCTGGATGTGACAAAGTTACAGAACATAGAACATAGCTTTGTCATGATAGAAAAGCACTGGTCATACATTACGTAAACAAAGTATTACTTAAGAGAGTACTTCCTCCAAATATTCACTGATAAAAATCTACTGTAGTGGTAAATTATGATGAAAGACAAAAATTCGGAAGCCAGCATAATGTGCCTAGTTGTAATGGAGTGTAATTAAACAGCCATCTATTCATATGGAAAAGGGGACATTGAGGCTGCTTTCCTTTCATGACTCTTGCTGATTGGGTCTAGTAAGGGTGGAGTGTTTTTTTCAAGGGGATGCTTGCACTGCTGGACATTTCACTTCTGGAGGGATGAGTAGCTAAGCATATCATCTGTGGAAACAATCACATGAGAGGAAGTTTCTCATTTCTGGTGATATGATACTATGTAACAATGGTGATATGATACTAACTATGTAACAATGGTGATATGATACTATGTAAGGATGTGACCACTGATGTGTGTGTTTCTGAGAGTTTTTTTGGAAGATATTCCTTGGAGCCCTGCTTGGTGGTCTTAGCTGTTCCTGTACTGTAGAAAATAGGTTTTACACAGATTAACTTTTAGAGACATATAGTGAAGCTGGTAGACCTGAAATATTTCACAAGAAGAGCCACCGATACCATATTTGTGAGTTACTGTAATAAAATATATATGTTACTTCAATCTGTCTATGGAACATACTAGTTAGTGGTGAAATGTCAGCTAGGTCACCAATTTTTCCTAAAATTTTCCAATAATTTTCATTTAAATGGTGGTATTATCATTCCTTGAGCAACCAAACAGAAAATCATTAATCAATAAGCCAAACAGCTACCACAAAGCTGTGTTTTGATGCAATATTATTAGATTTTGGAAGGAAATGTGAAGAGGAAGAGGTGACAATTATTTAAGTTACTGGCTCCATGGAAAAGTGAACCTATCCTTGAATGTGCCACAGACAAATGTGGTGCACTTAGCAGTCCAGTAGATGAAGAGCCTACTTAGGAGGAATAGGGGTGTCCAACTCACAATGGTTCACCAATCATAAGGAGAGGATCTGGGCAGAGTCACCCAACAGAAGCTACATCTTTGCAAATGTCTTTGACTGCAGATCTTACCACTAAGGATTATAGGATGTGAAGGTTCCTACCAAGACAGATGTATATACCGTGGCTCAAATTGTGTGTGGGGAGCCATTTACTTATTACATGATGCAGGGTGGCTAACATTGCATCATGCCTTCCTGCACACATATAGAGGTGTTAGAAGCATAAAAAAGATCACAAGTGGACCCACACAAAAAAATCAAACAGAAATGACAAAGTCATGATCTTAAATTTTGAATATTACCAAAATGCACAAAACCACATCTTTGTCTTTCTCGGCACTTGCTCCACTATGCTTTTTAGCACAAAGTCTTACATGAAAAAAATCAAAGCTAAATTAAATCCATACATCAACACATTCAAATGTCAATGTTACACAATCCAGCATTGTCAGAAAGTGATGTTTACTCAGTGAAGTTATAGCTCTTACATGAAAAAATCAGAGATATATTCCAACCATACATCAATTCATTCAAATGTCAATGTTACAGAATTCGGCATTATCAGAAAGTGATGTTTACTCATTGAAGTTATAGACATAAAGCAAAATAACGGGTAGTTTTAGCAAAACCAGTGTTGTTATAAATGTTACTCATACACACACACAAACACACACAACATGGTAATTTGGTTTATCACTATTTCACCTACCTACATATGTTTGGGATTAGGGAGGAGTCATCACATTCTACTTTACTAACAATTTAAGGTATGTATGGCAGTTTTGGTAATTTGACAATCGAACATCAGTGTTATGTTTTTTAGAAACAGCTGATAGGTGTGCCTGCATTGCCCCTTCTTCTTGTAGCTGACTGGAAACAAGCCTTTGGGAAATATAAACCCATTCTTTTAAAATGCCAGATAGTGTGATAGCTTAGAAAACTGCTTTTCATTCTGCTGAGGTGATCCAAGTGATTCATACAGAAAATTGTCGCCATGTCTATGGTTATAGGATAACAAAAAGAACAATGTTCGATTGGGCAGGGGTAAGGTAGAGTAGAACTGTTCTTGTCAGAGAATATCACTAGTCTGATGACCTTGTCTGTTTTTCTTTATCCACAGGTAAAAAATGCACATATAAAAGAAAGAAGAAATAAATTGCAGTATTTTACTCCTCTGAACTATAAGGGAAGCTAGGACCCTAACATATGCATGTTTGCCGAAAACAATTTTTAAGTCTGTTTTGCATTGGAATAACAGCATTAAGTAAATAAATTAATATTCTAACTAACAAAGCTGCATGTAGTTATTTATTTAGTTATACATTAATGCATTCATTTATTCAGTAATATTTAATCAGTTAATCTTTGCATAGGTTTTTCATGTATCGTGCAGCACCTCTGACAGAAAACTACTAGACAAATATACTTCAATTGCAGATTTCAAAAGAAATGTGAATGTTCAAAGAGAAAACATCAGACACGTGCACACACACATTTAAATATCTATATATCTACGTATATATATATATATATATATATATATGTGTGTGTGTGTATATGTATGTATATGTATATATATATATATATATATATATATATATATATGTGTGTGTATATGTATGTATATATATATATATATATATATATATATATTAATATTTATTTTATTTTATATTTGTTGACCGGGCTAGTCTAACTGGATACATGTCCATTTTCAGTAGAGGCCCAGGGAGATAAGCTCCGTGCAAAACAAAAAAATAACAAAAACATTTATATTTACAATGACGTTACAGGTTAACACAGAATTGTCAAAGAGGTCTGAATATGTCACATTGCAAAATGCAGGTACAATACACAATGCAGGTAGAATACATACTATAGCCTGGGGAGATAAGCTCTGAGGATAAAAAAAAGAAGAAATAAAAACATTTATGTTTACAATGAACATTACAGGTTAACACAGAAATTATCAAAGAGGGCAGAATACTTCAAAGTGCAAAAAGCAGGTACAATGCAAATTACAAAGAGGGCAGAATACTTCACAGTGCAAAAAGCAGGAACAATGCAAATTACAGGTAGAATACAGAATATAACAAAAAAGGTGGCTTATTGTATAATTATATTAATAAAGAGTTGTCACACTATAAGTAAGCACAGAGGATGAAAAAAGGTTAGATATAGGAAATGGTATTGTGGTTAATAAGGAAAGTAGAACTTGTTATTGAGAAGTAAAGGGTAGGCAGTGCCTAGTTCGAAGAGAAAGATGATTAGTCAGGTTTAGTGCAGGGGCATAACCAGTGTGTTCTCAGGAAAAGTTTGTCTGTTTTTGAAAAGTGATGTAGAGGAAACTGAGGAAAGCTCACTGGGGAGAAGGTTCCAGGATTTTCCAACAGTATTAGTGAAAAGAGAATCCGAAGCCCTGTTATTAGATTTAGAGGTATTTACAAGAAGTTTATGTGATGAGCGCAAGGATTTCATTATTATAGGGCACCATTTTCAAATCTAGATGCTTAGGATTTCCCTCTCTTCCCCACTTGGCTGACCTGGTGTGACTTAGTTTGAACTCTACAGTTCCCTACAAAATGGTGTCTACAGGACTGCAATCAGTTTCTCTCAAAATTTAAACAGAGTAGATTGCACACACAAAAAGCATTTGTTAAGCTTTCACTTACAGTGCTTTGTAATCAAGCAGGTCACCATATTGGTCAGCCATAGGGCTCTTTGTTTCTACTTGAGTGGTTGCCTCCTTCGCCTGTAACTGAAGTAAATTGACTCTTACATTAAGAGCTGTAATACTTACCTTATAGCTTTAGGACACCTTAGGAAACCTTGTAAACTGCAACAGCCTGACATTTGAACAAGTAACCCTTGTAAAAATTGCCAAAATTGCATACTGTTGGTCTGTATTTCCTGTTAAACATAAGTGAAATTACAGTGCTGAGTGCAAAGTGTATCAAGCCTGGCTAACTCTCTCTAGAATGTGTAAAAATCTATTAACCAGTTTACTGTGTAATTTAATTTAATCCTGACTTGTGCTCAGGATTAACTGTAACCTGTGGAACTTGTTTAACTTGCTTACTTATGTAATCTCTGTAAATAGTCTGTTTGTAATATGTAATGCTGGTATTATGTCATGCTGTATCTGCTTACCCTTGGAGCTTTTCTCCCCGGGCCTCTGCTGAAAATGGACATGCATCCAGTCTTACTATCCCGGTCAACAAATGTAAAATAAAAAAAAATAAAATAAATGAGGGTAGATAGTATAGGAGTACTGGAAGGTTGGTAAAGAGTCTTATGGGCAGTGGTTAGTTGGTGGAATTTAAGCAGATTCTGAAGTTCAAGCCATCCTAGCTGCTTAAGATTATAACAATGGTGGGTTCTAAATGGGTTGCCTGTAGCAAATCTGGCAGTGTTATTTTAAGAGATTTCCAGTTTGGTGAGGTTATTTTTAGATAGATTAGTATATATGGGTGAGGCATAGAGGAGTGTAGAGATTAGATGAGTGTGAGCAATAGTTGTTCTGGCTGTTGGTGAAAGGAAGGGTTTGATCCTGTAGAGAGAGACGAGTTTTTTGTTAATGGTTTTTATAGTATTGTTGATATGGATGTCAAAGTTAAGACTGTTATCTATGGTGATACCAAGTAGTTTGGTAGTTGGGTCTGGTGATATAAGAGTACCATTAGTGGATATAACTGAGAAGTCTGTTGGGGAGAACTTACGTGTAGGATTAAAAAGGAGGAGTTTCATTTTTTGGGGTTCAAGAGGAGGCAATGTTGTGTAAAGCATTGTTCTACTGTATTAAATACCTTTTGGGTAAGGGAGTGAAGTTTGGAAGTGGATGTGGCTGTGCATATAAGTGTGGAATCATCTGCGTATTGTATGCATGTAGCTTTGGGGATTGCTAGATGAAGGGCATTGATAAATATGGAGAAAAGAAGGGGTCCTAATATAGACCCTTGAGGGATGCCAAGGTTAACGGGCAGGTGGGTAGATAGAATGTTGTGCCAAAGCACTGCCTGTTGTCTGTTATCTAAATAGGACTGGAACCATTTTATAGTGAGTGCATCTAGTAACAGGGATTTGAGGATATTTATAAGTATTTGGTGATTAACCATATCAAATGCTTTGGAGAGATCGATAAATAGTGCAGAGGAAAGCATACTAGAGTTACGATTTTTGTTAATACAGTCGGTAAAGGAAAGGAGGGCAGTAGTAGTGCTGTGGGAAGGTCTGAAACCATGTTGACAGCTGGAAAGTAAGTTATTTTGGATTAGGTGGTCTAGCAATTGCCTATGGATGCATTTTTCCATAAGTTTTGCCAAAGGTGAAAGTAGGGCTATGGGACGGTAGTTGGAGAATTCAGTAGAGTTTCCACCTTTATAAAGGGGGATAATATGGAAGACTTTCCAGATGCTAGGGATGTGTACTTCACTGATGGTTCTATTAATCAGAATGGAAATTGGATAGGTAATGGATTTGGCTGATTTCTGTAGATATTCAGCAGATATTTGGTCTGCTGAAGGAGAGCATGGTTTCAGTTTTTAGATAAGTGTAAGAATATATGTTGTAGTTACTGGTTGGAAGAAAAATGGAGGGGGTGGGGTTGTGTTAGAGGTAGGTATAGTTAAGTTGTTAGGTGATAGCTGACTGGCAAGTGTTTGAATGGCCTCAGTGAAAAAGGTATTGGAAGGCATTGGCAGTATGTTTGGGATTCTCCTGGTCTGTGCCTTGTGGGTTAGGTGTAATGGATTGACCTAGGTGTAGTAGTTGGTTAATACTTGCCCAGAATTTTTGTGGGTTATTATGTTTAGTTTGCTGGAACTGTAAGTAGTAATTTATTTTATCAGATAGTATAGCTTTCTTAGTGTCATTTCTCAGCTGTCTGAAGTTTTGTCGGTCTGTAGAGTTTAGTCATTCGCCATTTGGCCCAGTATTTATTTCTGAGGTTGATTTTTTGTTGGCTTTCTTTTGAAAGCCATGGGGCAGATTTTAGTTCTAATTCTAATAGAGTGGGTTGGTGCATGGTCATCTAGAATGGCTAGGAATTTGGAATTAAAGTATTTAACAGTTTCCTCCAATGGGAGGTATTTTAAGGGAGACCAGTCTCATGCTCTTAGTTCACTTTGAAAGAGATCAGGGTTAAAGTTTTTCTTGGACCTAATATTCCTGAAAGTGGTTGGAATGGAAACATTGGTCTTATGCCTGATGATGTAGGTAAGTGAGTGGTCACTTACATCATCAGGGAGGGTTGCAGATTCATATATATGGGAATGGTTATTTATGAGAATCCAATCCAAGGTACTTTCTTTCTTACTAGGCTTGTTTATCCTGGTAGGTGAGGTAATGATTTGAGAAAAAACAAATAGGATAATGTGGGCGGTAGGGTGGCTGCTGCTACAGCAATTCCAATCAATGTTAAATTCACCTAGGATTATGGTTTCTTGGGGCAAGTTTTAAGATAGCCAGCAGAGGATATCTTCTATGGTGGCATTGTTATTGCAAGGAGGTAGATAGATACAGACAATATAGATGGATTTGAAAGTGTTCAGTTGAAGTTTGGAAATAAGAATTTCTGCAATAGAATCTACAGCTGACTGCAAGCTGTAAATGACATGTGTGTATGTGTATATATATATATATATATATATATATATATATATATATATATATATATATATATATATATGTTGATAGATAGATATAGATGTGTTTTATATATATATATATATATATATATATATATAAACACATCTATATCTATCTACATATATATATATATATATATATATATATATATATATAATATATATATATATATATATATATATATATATATATATATATATATATATATATATATGTGTGTGTGTGTCTTTGTGTATAAGAATCCATTGCCAACTATGAGCACATCTGTCACACTTGCTCAAATATCCAACTACACTGACAACAGTATCAACATTAACATGCCAGTTAACCACATTCTGCACATGCTCAAAGGATTGATTACTCATGAGCAGAGTAAACCAAATTCATGATTACATCTGTTGTTGCATCCTGTGATGGGATTACATATGTGAGCTGTACTAAATGAGACAGGAGGGGTACAAATAAAAACTGAATGCAAGATGAATTTGAATCAGCCTAGTAGATTAGGTCTGCATTTTTATTTTTTATTATTTCTAATTAGCTAGTAGAACAGCAGAGATTATACAAATTAAACTAACAATGTTTCCTAATTCTGAAGTGTTACTTTTAAGATACATTCATATTATGTCCCAGGCAGAGTAGTTTGTGAGCATTCTATCAACAACAAAACAAAATCATTTCTGTCTGTGAGCACATTTGGCATGCGGCTTCCTCATAACATTTTCAGTGCAGGTCCCATGAATGGTACAAACCAGTAAAAATATTTAAAGCTCACACTTTGACTGTTGCTAACTAACTTGAACATTAGTAATGATGCTAAAAGTGTTTACAAAATATGGAGCTAACATATATTCCAAGCATAGAAAATCAGTCCTATTTCTTTACTATATCTATTCAAATTCTGCTCATTGGCAGATGAAATCTGAGTCTTCAGTAACTATTTGGATCACAAGCTTTATTAAACACTTTCACTAATGAACTGATGAGAATGAAATGATAACATCTGAACTGAAAAATGCATTTTTATAATAAAATATTAAGATAATATTGCTACACAGAGATCAGTATTACTCTTGAAATATTTGTATTAATCAGAATTCTGATCTGTGCAGTGCATTTTTGAATTGTTTTATTCCCAACTGCAAGGAGCTGACTACCAGTGAAGCAAGAAGCAACTTTGAAGAAATGGAATAAAATCAAAGTATAGGTTAAGCTGTGATATTTAAAGTTACATTCAGAATGAGTAGCTTGGCTTGAAATCCAGGTGAGAAAACATTTCTTTTTAATTCAAGATTGTAACATAATATTTCCACATAATGAGATTTAAGACTGTCGATGAAATACCTATATCTTGTGGCAGTTCTCAGTTTGATTTCTATAGACTTTATTTGCCTATTGTGTAACTCAGACCAAGACAAGTAACAGGATAATGCTCACAGGCAGAGCCTGAAAAGAGTTCATATGGATCAGTGCTCTGCCACAGTTAACAAACTGTATTTTTGCTACTTTTGAAATGTATTTGAGTATCTTTAACAAATCTGAGTTGAAGCAGGTTCACAGTATCAATGTGATATTGGGTAAAGACTACATAAATACCTTTTCAGTAATTAATGACAAAATGAACTGAAATATATATATTGATGTATTTGCTGAGGCAGTTTACAGCTATGGTGCTCTGTTTGAAAACAATCTCAGGGTATTAGCAGAGTAAGAATTTACAAGCAAGTTATGCAAAGGTCAACGCAACAATTATAGAACCAATACTGCAGAAAAATCTGAGAGTACTGGATGTATGTCACTGCAAAAGTAGAAAGAGGTTACACAGGAACCTCATGACCCAAAAGAAACACTAAATCTATTGTGCTAAGCTGTACATTGGAAGTAGGGGAAACAGTGCAAGCTGTAAATGACACAGTTCTAGGGATGTCATCCTGGTCATTCATATTGATGGTATCATTTTACAATGCTGGCAAGTCCAAGATGTCTGCCTTTTCATGTACTAATGTGCATGGCTGAAGAACTCAAGAATACAACCTGCAGGACATAAGTGGATTATACTGATGAACTACCCAGCACATCTGAGAATTATACAATGTCTTTGTCCTCTGTGAGGTACAGCTGAGCTTCTGTTTTATCAAGCCACAGATCGCACTTTGAAGGATGTCTGCTGAGCAGCATGTTTAACTGCAGGGGTCTAATATTCATAATATTTTACCACTGACATCTCTGTGCTCTCATATTTGAATCCACACAGTTAGCATTTTATAGACTGGTGATAACTGGAAATAGTATCAGTGATGTATTAAGCTAACCAGCTAATACAATGTCAGAAAATGATAAAATCACAATTTATTTCTTTCTCAACAAGTTCCTAAAGTAATGATCCAGAAGTAGGGAAGTTTGACTAATGCCATCCCGAAGTTTTAGCAAAAGATGAAACTCCTCAGTTCTGAACTTGGAAGTCTAGACTTCCTTAAACTTGGACTGAGATGCCACTGGTTGAATGTAGAGTGAGAACTGCTCTAGTGCATCCGTGAAGTAACTGCATAGAAACTGACTCTCTAATTTATACATTGATGTTCTGGTTCTCACTGATGTACTTTCAAAAGAAACAACTGTGCCTTGATTTTTATAACCTGCTTGTAATTGTTTATTCTGTTTCTGATGGTTTGTCTTTTTTTCTGTGATTTGATGAGTCATGCATATCTGTGGTGTGTCTGGAAAGACAATGTGTTTGCAGCATATAAGATCCAGAATATTATTTAGAAAGCAGAAAGTTCTTACTTTGTTATATCATGCCCCGCCATGACTCCTTTTGATATTACTGTTATGTCCTGGTTGCAATACATTACTGTACATTGTCAGAGTAGCAAAATATAGTGCACAATGTAACGATACAGTACCCAAACAGGAAATGAAGAAAAGAAAACTAAAAAAAGTAATTAAAAAAAATAGAAGTTGTTGCTAGTTTTTAATGCCAAAAGTACATTTATTACAGATTTAGCTGTAGTGTGCTGTAAGACAGGAGAATTACAATTAAAAAAAAAAAAGAAAAATTTAATTTTATATATGTATGTAATATATATATATATATATATATATATATATATATATATATATATATATATACACATACATACATATGGTTCCTATTATAACCTTGAACTTGTAAAAGTTCGAATGTCACATGGTCGACACCATATGATCGAACTTTCACAAGTTCGAAGGTTAAAACAAATGACTCCGTAAAGCATAGAATGGGAAGATTTCCCTTTCCTGCACTGAAGTGCGATGTCGGAGTTGGTATATTTAAGTATCGGGGGTGTGGGGGGTGCAGGGGGCTTGCCCCCCTTCTCAGAGTGTTTTTTCTTTCTTTTTAATTTTTTATTATATATTTGATGTTTCAAACTTCGCTCATATGGTGTCGATCATATGAGGTTCGAAGTTTTGAAACTTTGAGTATATAATATAGACACACACACACACATTATATATATATATATATATATATATATATATATATATATATATATATATATAAACATTTTTTAAGTAAAATGTTATTCGTAAATGAACTATGAACTTGAGAATAGATGCTATTTTATGTTACTCAAAAAATAGAAATACAGGCAGCCACCCTCTATTAAGAGAAGGTATATTAACAAAAATGTATTTTGCAATAATTAACTGTGAAAATGACACATGTAACATGAGGCCACAATTGAAAAGGTGGGTGACTAAATTTAAAAGTTATGTCACTGACTTTGAGAGCAGAATTTAGAGTTAAATCCGTTTAATTTACATATGGCTAGAAGTAAGATTTTCTAGATCTAGGAATCTATATTCAGTTACAATGTTATGCCTGTAGATGCAAGAAAAGTTACACAATAATTTTATCTATAGAGATATGCACAACTTAAATTCTTATGTTCAGATGTGCAGTGCAAGAACATAATGAAAGCACACTACAAAATACTATACAAGAATAAGGGCAGAGACAATGAACTATGAGCTTGTAATCATTAATAATGAGGTAAAGATGCAATTAATTCAAACTTAAATCAGAGGAAGAGCTTGTTAGAAGAAGTTATCAGTGCCATATTTTGCACAAGAAAATATACTTTCCTAAAACTTTAGAAATGTCAGAGATACAAGTAACAAATTGTAAGGTTGCAAGAAAAGAAGAAGTTTCATATTTTCAGACAAAAGCATGTCACTAGATTCAGGAAAGAGCAATACATGTTATATGCCACCCATCCAGTGGGAAAGAAAAAAGATGTCTCCTAGATGCTGCAGATAAAATTTCTTATCATATAGTCGTAACATCTGCCAGATGTGGGAGTTATTCAATGATTTACTCATGACTGAATGATTGGCCAGATGTATACCTCTTAACTGACCAGAGCTTCATAGAACGAATTTTGTCTCATAATTTTGGTCTATTCTTCATAAAATTTGTGGGTTTTTGGCAAATTATTAACAATTGAAGTCATTAAATAAAAATAACTAATGAGAGACATTTGAGTTTCAGATTTCATATCCTTCAGAAAATGCATAATAATGCAAAAACTGTTATTCTAGCAACTTTCTAAGTTTATAGGAGCAATATTAAAAATCTGTGTGTATTTTTGGGCCTTTGCCTCTCCCCCCATTATTTTTGGCTTTGTCCAGATTTCTTACTTTAAGAGATTGAGAGGTATGGCCAGATATTTTCCTGAATATGAAGCTCAAGAATGCATGGTACAGAAGGAAGTAAAAACAAATATTATTACATGCAAAAAATGTAATCGCTTTCATTCTGGGCAGGGCGTTCACTTCAGGAAGTGAACCAATAGTATGCATGTGTGCTTCATGGAGAAGCTCTTGTTTGCTTAATAGGTTTTGATGTTTTTTTGTTTTCTCAATAAATGACCATTTAATTTATTAAGTTTCCATGCTTCATGGTTTGCTGAAATTTCTTTATGTACATGTGGCAATAGGTGCTTGAGCTTCATGACTGAACTATTATTTGTAATATGGAAAAACAAAAAATAACAGGTGAGGTAACGGGAATAGCAGAAAAACAATTATTTATTAGGAAACATGAGCGCTTTTGCAGTAATCACTACTGCTTCATCAGACAACTAAACATTCAAAGGAATTCTCCTTTTCTACAAAAAAGCATATCACTTGACTGCTGACCATCCAAATAATTGCCATTATTTAAAAACACAGTAAAACATAGTGCACTCATTTTGAACACACTACTAACAGCCATATATATATATCTGTAAGCTACTCCCTTTAAAACATGTAAAAATGCAAGTATCATAGAATGCATCATATTTTAAAATATACATGATGTACTCACTAATTTCATAAAAGTAATTTCCTCAGTTTCCTCATTTACAGTGTCGACTTAATGGGGAACACATCACTGAGACCCTCTCCCATAATTAGCTCTGAGTTTGATTATACACCTTGCTTCTATTACTTCTGTCTTAATTTTTATATCCCCCATTATAACACCTAAAATATTTTTCTCAAAAATAAGGAAAGTAAAGTTATGTGATGAACCCATGTTTAGAACATGCTTTGCTAAAGCGTTAGTATGCACTTGATTCTGTATGTCATGTAAATGTTCTCTAATCCTATATCTAAGCATTCTATTTTTCCGGAGGTGCATGCCAAAACCAGTGGGCTATGGCTGACCAAGTTTGCAGATGACTACAAGCTGGGTGCTGTCACCAATTCCCCTAGTGATGTGGACATCCTCCAAGAGGGTCTCACTCAGACAAATGACTGATGCCAAAAACATGGCCTCAAGCTAAATACCAAAAAATGCATCATCATTCTGTTTGGGGAGAGTGACGTCCCCACAAATTATCACATTAATAACAATGTCCTAAGCACTCAATCAGTTGTGAGGGAGTTAGCACCCAAGTTGATAGCCTCCTGACTTTTGACCACCATGTTGCTTCCGTGGTACAGAAAGCCTTCCACATGGCCCATCTCATAAGTAACGGTATCTCATCCATGGACAAGGAGGTCATAACATCCCTGTATTCTTCCCTTATAAGGCCCATTACTAAGTACAACGCATCTTTCGGCATGTACCTTGCAAAGCACATGCAGCAGCTGGAGAGACCACAGAGGTTCCTCACCAGGAGAATCCAGGGCCTCAAACATCTACCATACACAGGCTAAAAGCCCTATCCCTCTACTCAATTTCATACAGACTCCTCATAAGTGACCTCTTTCTGGCATACAAGGTGATCATGGAACCCACCTTGATGGGACTGCTGCATATGCAAAAGTCAAGCTCCACTTGAGTAACCCACATGCGTGGCCTCAACCTGGTCTGTGACATCAACAAGACTTGTTGGCAGGACAGATTTGTGTCTCAGAGACTCCCGCATCTATGGCATAGACTCTCTTCCCATATGAAGTAGAGTACCTCTTTACCCCATTTTTAAGCACAACCTGGATAACTGGATGGGAAACAGAAAATATACCCTTGGGATTCCACCCATGTTCCTGCTGGAGAGGGGAATTGGGTGCTGATTTGTCTAAACATGGGCTAAACTCTTGGCTATACTCATAAGGGCCTCAGGGCCAATAGCTTAGTAACCTCCTATGATTCTATGATTTCTGGTCTATGGAACTTTTCTTCTCACACATTTTTGCTTTATTGGTTTACTGGTAAACTGCCATGCAGTTAACTGTATTTTTATATAGCTTTTGGCTTTGAATACATGTGCTTCCCACAATGAGCTTTCAGGGCCTGTTTAGTCCTGAAGATGTTTCCATGCACTCACTGCCAGGATAGTTTTGCAATTTAATTCATTAAGTCAAAGGCTGTCTGGATAGAATAACTACCACTAATGGGTCTTTGCTTAGAAGAGCTACTTCCAATGAAGTTTGGTTGAAAAGAAGTGGGTCTTCTGCTCCTAATAAAATGTTGGACATAAACTCTATATACAGCAGCAACATACCTTTAGACCATGACATCTATGAAACTGATGGTATATTAATTGCTATAGCTGAACTTTCCCTGCCTGGAAATATCCTCCCTAACAATACTCCGAACTTCAAACTTATTGATTTGTTAAAAACATGAAAGAAAAAGTTGTTCAGATTGAAGTCATTAAAGTTTTAAGCATTTGATTTCTGGTATCTAGAGCTCTTATGTGACAGTATTTTGCTTTATTCATTTACTTGTTTACTGTCAGTTTTTTTTTTTTTTTAATAGTAGTTTTTGGTTTGGTTTACATTTGTTTCTTGCTATAATCTAACAGGATCCACTTACTATTGAGCAGAACTTCATTTTTCATATGTTCACTTTTAGGTGAGTATTGCAATTTAGTTGATAAACTTGGTGGCAATTTGGATAGTGTACATACCAATAATGTGTGGACCTATAGTGGCTACTTCCAGTGGTAATGATAGGTCAGCAAATAATTCTTCATCTCCTGCTAACACGGGGTTGAATAGAAACTCTGTTTATAACAACAGTATATATTTTGGACTATGACACCTGTGAAAATGATGTAATATGAAACGAAACACTTTCTCAGCAATGTTAGTCCAAAACCTAATTGTACTGGTATCTCAAATCTGAATGACTTAGAGCAATTTATAGAAAAAAGTATTCAAATCCAAAACATGAAAATTTACAGTTGTATTTAATTGATTTGCTGGAGGCTGGAGCCTTATTTTGACATTTTTTGTTCACTTACCAATTTACTGCAATGAGTAACTGTTTTTTTTTAAGGTTTTGGTCTCTTATGTATGCCAGAACTGACTGAAGACAGGGAGCCTACCAGCAGTGCCAGCACTTATATACAGGTGGAACTTCATAGCCATGAGACTTTAAACGCAGTAGCTCCACCTATAGGGAAGTTTGGTGAATACCATCATGATGGCCAGCACTGTCATCATGCCTGCATTTTCCCTGTCATTAACGTGGAAGAGACAGGCAGCTCACCAGGGAATTACATCCATTTTAAAACAGAATAGCCACTGACAACTGTCAGGAGTTTGACCATGGTTCACACTGCACCCATGCTTGCATGCAAAGGGTCCATACCACCTCAAACCCCCTACGCACACACACACACACACACACACACACACACACACACACTATGGCTCCTGTAATTTGCAGTACAACTAAACCTGCTTGTGAAATTTGATAGTGCAAGCAGTCGGGATTCCTACCATGTGCTGTCCGTAATATCTACTCCCACATGCAAGTGGATCTTTCATTTCACTAAAACTGGCCATTGAGTTAAATGAGCCACTCCACTAATTCAGGCTTGGTTGTCAATATACTACTCTGAAATATTTTAACAAGACACAATTTTCCCTTTTTGAAATAGCCTTTAATATAAGCTAATTGGTGACTGACACCAGGGCTGTCGCTGGCTCATCTAGCACCTGCTGCCATGCCCCGCTCTAATGCCCCCTAACTTTAAACTGAAGAACAAAAAGAAAAAAAAGAAAAGAAAAGCGTGTCCTCCAATGTGGTATATTTCACCCCTCCTGAACTGGACTATGCACACTTTATTGCATTTTTTTATTAAAATATTTGTTTAAGTAACATTTTAAACTAGTAATGACAGTTTACAACTGCTATAGCTTCATCTGTGTATCTTCATGCAGTATTGCTATTTTCCCCTGTGTTCTGGGAATACAACAGTGCCTGTAGGCATGGTAACTGCATATCACTGGTTCATTTCTCTATCTATTGGACACACCAGGTGTCCACTTGTTAAAATGGCAGTATAGTCTTTGTTTGCTACTGCTTCTATCATCATAGTTTGAAAGTGCAAGTGGAAAAGAACTCATGAGTTACACATCTCCATCTCTTTCCCCTTGTTCTCTCTTACTCTCTCTCTCTCTAGATAGAAATTTACATATATACATCTATACACATATACATATCTGTATCTGCCTATTATGCCTGTCAAAGTACCTGGAAGTCACATGTTTTACAGCTGCCCATAGTATCAGGGTAATGACAAAAGGTGATGAGACAAGATAGCACTTATTCTATGCTGTACGTAAGTTAAGCAGGTGGGCCTGACTATCTATAACAGTGATGCCTTCACCTCTATGCCTACTACTGTCTTATATTCCTAGGGCTGATGCTTGCAGAATATAACAGAAGGGTAACTCACCATCCTCTCTTTATTCTAAGCTAGCTAATTAGGTCATTGTATGTTATCCTAATGGCCTACAGATAAATAATACCCTTAGTATTTCATGTAATTTCAACATCAGCCTCCTCAGAAAAGATGAAAAATGCAAACATTGGATTATCAAAATGTTAATCCACAAATGAGCTAATTATTCCTTTCTCATTAATAACATCTCCCTGCTTGACCATTTTGCAGCTAATATGTCTAACCACATTGCTTCAAGAAACATCAATTCTCCATCCTTAAGTATCACTTGCTATATTCTCTTCCCAGGCCTCAAACCTCAACCCTCTTCTTCCACTTTTACACCTAAAATGACGGACTATTAACCACTTAAAGTCCATTTAAGAACTGTCATTGTCCCACCACCCTGTGGAAATACACCATCTGAAGCCATCAATCTACATTTTTTTAACACTAAGCCATCTGAACTACTCACATTTACACTGACTTCCTTGCAAGAACTTTATTACCCCATTTTGTATTAAATGCATAATTCCAATATGATTATGCAGGTATTCAATAATCTATGACTTTGTTGAGCTCATTTTTTTTAATCTGAACCTTCTGAGATCTAGCCTTCTTTTGGCTGGCACTGTAACTCTCATAATCAGTCTGCCTTTGGCTAGTTATTGCTATGAGGTGTGCAGCATCTGATGAAAACAGAGGTGTTTTCAGAAGTTCAGGATATATGACAGTTCTGAGCCTATGTCCGATATGGTTAGTGTGCAGATTCCATGTTTTTAAGTCCAGGGGACGCTATCATTGGAGTAAGCTGCTTTAGTTTCACTCAGAAACAGAGCAGAAATGCTTTCATTTTATTCCAGTATTTCATCAAAATGTTCTTCTTTTAGTTATGTGTCACAGCTTTCACCATACTCCTACTGAACAATTCATCTGTATACAGTAAGTGTCCTGCGTTCATTACCTACAGGTGGATGAACATTAAACTCTTGAGCTTCATTTGCCCAAGGTAAAACTCACAGATGAATTGACTTCCTAAATTGGAAATCATTGTTGGTGAGTCATGCCAGCCCAGCAGTGATGCCTTTTTTTGAGGAAACCCCCCCTGCTTTGAGTTGGTATGACAGTGGTGTTGGTATGTATAAGCTTGATGGTGTGGGATGCTTTTTCCCAGCATTTGGGGAGCAGGGGGACTTGTCTCTTCCTGAAAAAAAAAAACACTTTAAAAAGTGTCTATTTATGTATGTGTTTATTTTTGGCCATTATTTTAGCGAATGCAGTTTTCTTGGCGCATTTGCTTTTTGTCCACTCATAGTGGACACTCATGCATCAAGTACTATTTAGTTTACATTTGCTAGAAGAATTTTTTTGTTTTATTTTCCTTTCTTCATTGACACCCCAATCCATGCCTTTTCAATGGCTTCATTTTTACTGTTATAGAACTTTACAATTTGAAATAATGTTATACAAAAACAGAAAATGTTATAGGATCATTTTTAATTGACACTGAATTATTCTTTCTTTGGCATTTTTTTTTTATTTTAGATTATTTTTCCATCTTTAGCATCTCAAACCACAAATTATCCTACAGGGTGTTGTAGATTTACCCATAAATGTTTTCTGTATTGTGCTGCACACATTTGGGTTGCAAATTGGCTCACAGACAGGACCCACAGAGTGAAAGTTGTGGATTCCAAATCAGACTGTCGATCAGTCATGAGTGGAGTCCCACAGGGCTCAGTCCTGGGCCCTCTGCTGTTGGGCATCTACTTCTCAGAAGTCCAGACCAACACAGAAGGACTCTGGCTGACCAAGTTCACTGATGACTGCAAGCTAGGAGTCATTATCAACTCCCCAAATAATGCAGACATCCTACAAAAGGACCTCTCTGAGATCAATGACTGGTGTTGGAACCATGGCCTGAAGCTTAATGCCAAAAATGCATTATCATCCCATTTGAAAAAAACTCAGTTCCCACGAATTACCACATTGATGGGAGCTGACTGAACACTGAAGGGGTCATAAGAGATCTGGGCACCCAAGTCGACAGCAACCTCACCTTTGACTATCACATTGCCACTGTGGTCAGAAATTCCTTCTACGTGACACATCTTATAACCAAAGGTTTCGAATCCAGGAAGAAAGAGGTCATCATCCCTCTCTACTCATCACTCATTAGACTAATCATCAAATATAACACCCTGTTTGGCATGTACCTGGCCAGACACCTACAACAGCTGAAGAGGCCACAAAAGTACCTCACGAAAATGATCCTAGGCCTTAAACACATGTCCTATATGGACAAGCTCAAGAAACTTCAGCTGTTCTGAGTCTCTTATCGTCTACTTAGAGATGTTATCTGCTTGACTTACAAAGCCATGTCTGACCCAGCCCTGCTTGAAAGGCTACACCTAAAGAAATCCCAATCCCCCCATGCCACACACTCCAGAGATCACAACCTCATTACCACAATTAACAGAACATGCTGGAGAGACAGGTTATTTTCCCAAAGACTGCCCATACTCTAGAATAAGCTTCTCATTCATGTCAAGCAGAGCACCTTACTGGTCCTCTTCAAGAGAAATCTTGACGAGTGGATGGGTAACAGAAAATTCACCCCAGGGATCACTTCAGTTGCCCTACAGGATAGGGGCACTCTGAACTAACATCAGGTGGCACGGTGCTTAGGTAATTTTTTGGGGCTAGGCTTGAAAAGGCTCCAGGGTCATTAGCTTAGTACACACTTATGAACCTGTCTCTTGCTGTCGCAGCAATTTTACATTGACGCAGGATCATTTTCAAAATGTTTTAAAGTTAATCTGAAATAAAATGCTATAGTGCATGCCATAATTATATAAAGAATTAGCAAGACTGTATATATTTTGTAATTGTGCTTTTCAATATTTTGAGATAGTAACATAAAACTGCTATGTGAGCAGCAAATAAAATTAGTTTTGGTTGTTAACAAGGCACAGTGATTCATCAATAAATGAGACTTAAGGGCTTATGGCAGATAGGGGTTTATCCTAGCAAGCCTGTATGCAGTTAATTCAACAACAAATCAGTTGCCTGCCAGTTAGACTTAACATAGGTCCACTACATTTAATTTTAATAAAAAAATGCTGAATAAATACATATACTTACTAGCACTCTTTTTTGTGAGTCAACCTTTGTAATATAAATGTGTCATAGTAACTTGGCATACAGTCCAGGAGAACGTTCAAGAACCAAATCCAAATTCCCAGTTGCCATAAATCACTGTCATGATAACTGACTTGCTTAAGGTCACAAAGAAGGAAAATGAAAGATTGGGGAGGGAAACCATGTACCTCAGGAAGTATCTCATGAACAGTTATTAGCCTTAATCAGTTGCACTAACAACTATACAGTTCAGTCAAATAAATTATCTGCATATCTTTTTTTCATTTGCTTATTTGACTATGTATTGATATGCTTATAAATGCATGTTCTTTAATATAGAAGAAAGATCAATTTAATAGGATAAGAACATTTTAACTATGTAAACATGGTTAGTGCATGTGTGTGTGTGCACGCACGTGCATGGATGTGCAGACTTTTAGCATTGCATGAAGTGCAAAAACTGAACAACAATTTCTTAGGTAAGGAAATCACACAATTTTCATCACCCAAAATGAATTGGTTGCATATTTTGAGAGGCTTTGGAGAAATAATTTTTCAAATTAACACTGTATAGGTTAAAATCTTAACTACCATTGTGAATATGTAAAATATACGTGGGTAGAACATGCAGAATGTACCATTTATATCTCACTGTGGGTAGTTATCTTGATATGAATATACATCAGGGATTATGTGTGCACCTATTTCTCAAAGAATATGAAAGAACAGAAAAGAGTATGTATTAACATGTTTTCTGCAGGTGTGAGTGACCATGACCTGTGATAAAGACTGCATTGATGCAACACTCTCACTGCCACAGTTGTGGAGGCTGACCAAAAAAGAAAAAAAAAACAATATAAATAGTAATGTGATACAAGGACATATATAATATATATATGTGTGTGTGTGTGTGTGTGTGTATATATATATATATATATATATATATATATATATCTGTATCTATCTACATTTATCTATATAAATAGGTTGTATGTCAGTTACTCAACCTTGGAAGGGTAAAAGGCACTTTCCTTAGGTGGCGTAATATTGATTTTTAAAATAACAAATCTACAAGAGCGAATGCTACTGTGCATTTGCTCTTGCGGATTCATTATTCTGAGTGGAGATCGCACTATAGTGGGGATCAAGAAATTTACGATTTCCTTCATGATAGTGCGATCTTGGAGTTTGTATACATATGTAGCAGGGGGTGTGGGGGGCACACAACCCCCCACATGGGGGTGCAGGGAGGCAAAATATTCATAGAATATAACTGGAAGTGTATGTATTTTTGGTAAAGTTGACATTCCTGGGTTGTCGACTTTCCTTAATTCCCATTTTCGGTTATGTGAACGATCGGTTATTGGATTTTACGACATTTCACTTTGCATATATGAACACTCGCACTAGTCAGTTGCAAGATTTTGATAGTAAACCATATGTGTGTATATCTATATATATATATATATATATATATATATATATATAAAATCTTCATGCTATTGTACTTATTTCTCTACCGTTAACATTTTAGATGTGCTAGTTGATGATTTTGATATTGTAGAAGCAATAAGGACCTACAGAAGGTACTTCACTGTTATTTAGTTGCAAGTTGAGATAATGTGAGTAAGTCCATACCATGTTCTAGGGATGCAAAGACACAATGCTACATTGAAAGAGTGAAATGACAATGGACGAAGAAAAAAGGAAAAAACAGACAGATAACATCTCTAATTTATAATTTCCACAATTGGAATTGGCAGATCAAAGCTGGTAAGAGGGGGAAGAGTTTTGTCCCTAAAGGAAGATGGTGTATCACTTGACTAATGGCTGACACAGAGTTATATCACTTTGTACATTTTTATGAAACAAGACTAAGGCAGCAGAAAATATGAATAAAATTAGAATAAATATGGGTAAATACATGTAGGAGAGCAGATATAAGGAAATAAAGTAGCAAAATATACATGCATTCTGGAGGGGGGAAAAAAGGTGAAAGTGCACCAGTGCTGGAATTGAGAGAAGCCTCATCTTTCAGAGAAGGAGGTATTTAGAAGTAATGCTATAAAGCTGACATGAAACATATTAATTGAAAAAAATTAGAAACTTTTGTTTCCTGGAATGGATATAAGAAGATCGATATTTAACTCCAATTGAATTATCTGTGAGTAAACGCAAGGTTATTTCTGAAATGTATTGGTGTAGAGTATGAACACATTTATTCTAGAAGAAAGATTCTGAATATCAAGGTGTGGCATGGATTTTTTGTAGCTGTACACAAGGGCTGCATTATGTACAGGCAAACTAATAAATCATCTAAGGTCCCTAGCTTGCCATTCTTGCAGGGGTGTTTTTCCTCTATTTATTTATTTATTTATTTTGTAGAGCAATGCTTACTTGTTCTAAAAAGATACATAAGTAATGTACAGCAAAAGAAAGAAAATGCACCATGACTGTAACATCAAGTGATCCAAAGGGCAGGTCTACAACTTGACTTTGCTCACGTAAACTCACTCAATGTTTTAAGCTCATTGGAGTTGATACCTTTCAACATTCAAATGTAAACGTGGCTGAATAAAGTATTTTTATATTTGAAGATAAAAACAATGGCATTTTAATCTGCAGACAAGAGTCGAGTAATGGCACAGTGAGTTAGTGTTACTATTTTAAAATAAAAACAGTTACTATCTGGCTTTGTAAGACTACTGAGCATTTGTCAGAAATAAGATGGATTACTTATAGGACACCTCATATGCAATGACAGACTAGGCATAATTGCTGTGACTGTCTTATTTGGAAGGAAATGGCTATCTGCCTGCTTATTATTTTGGGTTTACAGGACTTTATGTGAAGCAAAGCCTATAAATTAATGTGCAGCAACTGTTTGTTTGGAGCAAAGGTGAAATACATAATGTCGTCCTCCTCTTTTATCGCTATCAGACATGTGAATATGCAAGTTCCGGAATAGGTGGTTCACAGCTAATGGTCTAAATCCGATGTAAATCAAATTGGTTCTACAAGGAACTGCCAACTTTCACAAAGCTGATGATCCAAAATACTAAAAAATAATGCCCCCAGCACAGAAGACATTGTTTTGCAGGGGGTAGCCCCCCAAATACTCCATCCTACTATTATACCAACTCCATGGTCACACCGACTCAAAGAAGGGAGGAATCTCCCAAAAGAAATGAATTATTGCTGGTAATAACTAGCACTCAAGGTTCTGACTCCCAATCTTTGTTGTCTGTGGGCAAACTAAGCTCTGGGAAGTTTACCTCGGTCAGCAGTAGGTATGCCAAGTGAAATCATCTGCAGTTTCATATATGGACTTTTGCCACTTGATTTTAACACCATTACTGTGACTCAGGGCTGCAGATTAAGCCATCATTTCTATAATGAAAGACTACTCTCAGAATAGCTTTAAGTACAATTAGCATGATCATAGCCAAGAGACCAAACAGCATATTTTAATGAATGCTGTTATAAGTGGACACAATCAGATAGATCTTCTGATTGTCAAAATTCAGATAATAGAAGACTGCTTCACTTTGCTGGGTAAGCATCTCCCCTACTTGTCCCACATACTAATAGAATCTACTCTGAAATCATTAGTTCTTGGGGGAGGAGAGCAGTTTCCTTGATGCAATTATTTCAACCAGTGCAGGATGTGAAAGAACTGGTTTGATAAGCTGTGATTCAGTGAGTCTAATCTTGGTGAAATTATCAAGTGACATAATTGCCTATTCCTTTTCAATGACTTCCTCAGCCAAGGTGATCCTGTTAATGTCATAAATACTAAAAGAAAATAATGCAGAATTTTATAGAATTCAAAATGTGCTGAAAGGCCACTTTCCATTACAGATAAGAAACATACATAAATATTTATTTTATACATTTGTTCCTATATAGCACATTTGGATTTGGGAGGGGAATATATACTCTGATGTGACATTTAGGTAGGTCTGTCCTTTAATACAAACCTGTTTTGAATCAACGTTTTAAATTAATCATTTCACTAAATAGACTTCCTGTTAATATGTCACATTATTGTTGATTTTTGAATGAAATTGTTGAGTTACAGTCAAGGTAATTCAGAACATATTTGTGTCTGTGTTTCAGCTACAGCCATCGCACCTCACTGGACATACTCTTAAAAGCTTTCTTCTTCATTTGTGACATTTTCATTTGAGAAAGTTTGCAGAAATCCTCTTTTTTTAAAGTGATTTTTTCCCCCTCTTCATTCTTTTCTCCCCACTCCATTTGGAATAATAAAGACCATTCTGCCTCACTGAGAATTTGATGAATTATTCCACATCTGTAACCACAAGAAATAAGAACAAATGCTCAGTCTTCCTACTTATCGGATTTTCTTCTATCGTTTCATGTCGACGTTTAACACATTGCTAAGTGGTCATGTTTTTAAGCAGGTTGTTCTCTTTAATAAGAGTCATACTCTTTACCTTTCAAGCTCTCATTCAGTTGCTACACATTGCCATTTTTAGATGCTACTGTCTGCATGTTTTGATTATTTCTGCTGCATAGTCAGCATTTTATCCATGTGAGCAATTCTCCATATTTTTTGCACTTCTTCCACCTTTTTTTTTTTCAGTTCTGCATTCATTGAAGACTCGCCTTCTCATGCTAGAACATGCATGATGTACATGGTTTTTAAGGCACACCTGCACCGTTTCCACTATGAAAACACCATTTCAAGTAGTGCTAGGGCCTCAGCTGCTCCATCGAAGGATCACTCTGCATGGCTCTTGTTATGTTCATCGGTGGCTATAAATATCCTCAGCTTCCTATATCTGTGACTTCTGTTTCCATTCAGGAATTTAACTATCTTCTTTCCTGGCACATGAATTCATCATACTAAATTGCATCTTTCTCAGCGCTACTCCTGTCTTGAGGCATTGGATTGCAGGCAAACAACTGATGCATGTTTTATGTCATTTTAGTAGTTTAGTACATTTCAACCAGCACAGATTTACAGACTTGTTGGCATATGTGAAGACTGGAGGAAGATAGGCGAAGGCTGCCAGCCTAGTCAAATAGAATTTGATACATAATCCTATCAATTGTATAAATAAATGTAAAATACAGGCATGTGTTTTTAAATGAAAGAAAACACTGTAAAATGTGAACTTCAAGATTGTTGTAACATTGCCATCTGCTGTAAGGAAAACCAAGACATGTGTTTCAAATGTGCTTTTTGAAGCTGAAAAGATCTTATGAATTTCTTTGATGTTTACAAGTCAGCTCCAGTGAGTCTGGATGAAGGTTTCAGGCTCATTGTTTTAAGGTTAAAGTTAAGGGCCATAATTTACATGTGGAAGGTGCTTTATTGCTCTGGTTTCTGCTAGAGTGTATATGTGAAATGTTTTTTATTGTTGTAGTCTCCTGAGCAGGTGCTAGCTTGCTAAATAATGGAATTTGTGGCCTGGGAACTCCAGACTAAGTGTCAAAATGATGTAATTTGGAAGGGCCTTAGAGAGCTGTTGATTAGTGTTTAAAAGCTATTGTTGAGGGAGAGACTGAGAGCATTTTGATCTTAGACATCTAACCCAGCATTGCTTATGCTTTATATTATGTATAGCACTGTGATGTCTATTAGGAATAGTTAAACTTGGAGAAGAAAGTTAGACTAAGTAATTTTCTTTGAAATCAGATCTTTCCTACGATATTGTGTTAAGTTTCTGTGTGATCTCTAAACTTGAGTAGCATTGTACTGTAGTAGTTTTGTCTTGTGTTTTAATTATTTATTATTAAATATTTTAAAACCTTTACCTGTGGCTGGTTTATATAGAGATAATTTAACCTCTAAAGTGCATTACATGTTTACAGATTTTGCTAAGTCACTCCAAATTAAGCCTTGACTGACTAGTCATACTACCATTGGATTATAATATTGCACAGTAATAACTGGTCTGTGTGGTTGTATAACCTCTTCTCAAAGTGTGTGTGTGTTGTGTCAGCTACTTGGGCAGGGACATGAAGCACTGATTGGACAGAAAGGGTACTGGAGGTTTTAGCTTGCCCAGCTAGGCTAAGACCTGGACCCTATAGCTGTGCCAGTGGGGAGTCTTATTGGGGACCTGGTGAGCAAGGGAGCAACCAGCCCCAGACTGACTGATCTCTGTGTGCACTTAAGGGAAATTGTACTTTACTGTGTGTATTAGTTATAATTTCCTCTTCTATAAGATGTCCTCCCTGGTGTTAGTGGTGAGGATTAAGGCTCCTTGATTGCTGGGCCAGGGCATGGTCATCACAGCATATGACAAGCTAGTTACTAAAAGTTTCTCTTTTTTTCATGTTTTTGGCTTGTAGGATTACCTGCTTTTTATCCATTAGTTTATCAGCCTGTACTCCACTGTGTATGACTTCTAGATAATGCCTTCATATTTTAGTTGAACTACAGTCATGTATGTTATGCAGTCATGCCTCCATTCCAAAATTGCTGCCATTCCCAATATAAATATCAAAATATTTTCCCTGACCGTGATGTTGACTTTTCTGTATTCTGCCTTTAACTATGTACTGTTACTCAGCTGGAAAGGCTGTTTTTATTTAGTTCTTCCCTTCACTCTGCTACAGAAACACATAGACACACACAAGCACACAGAACATACATAGACAGACAGGCAGACAAACACACACAAACATATGTGTGCACAAACATGCACACACACACACACACACACACACACACACACACACACACACACACATACATACACATGGATCTACTTCTAAACCTTGAAAACTCATATAATCAAAATTCATTTTCGCAAGACAAAAAATCGCAAAAACTTAAATACCCAAATGACAAATTTCTCCCAGGGCAAATAAAGACTTGCCCAAAAGTAAACGAAACATACACTGTGGTAAATAAATCCCACCTACGTGGGGAACTACACCTCCTACACCCCTCAACTATATATACCAACTCCAGGATCACACAGTGGATAAAAGGGTATGTTGCGCAGGTGTTTACTTACTCTGAAAAATTCATCATTGGGTTTTCAAGGTTTTGTGATTTTCGTCTCGTGAAAAGGAAATTTGATTATATGAGATTTCAAGCTTCAGAAGGGGGATCCATACACACATGCCTGGACATACAAAACAAGTTGTTTTGCTCCAGTCTCTTCCACATATTTTCCCTGATGCTAGCACAATTTTCCACCATCTAGATATTCTCACTTCTTGCAATTCTCTAATCTGCAATATTTTATGTGATAAGTTATAGTTATTGGCATAACTCAGTGTGTCAGTTATCATATATGTCTTCTGTTTTATGAGATCATCTGCATATTGTAATGCTGATAGCTAAGATATGTTCCTAATATGTCAGGGCCTTCAGTTAAATCTTGGTTAGTAGTCACCATCTCTGCAATATTTGCATATTCTCCACAAGTTTCTGTCAGTTTTTCTCTAAGTATTATTGTTATTATTATTTTTATATCCACCTCTCTAACGTGTTGATTAATTGACTTATCTAAAAATATACAAATATGTATTATTTTTAACCTAGGTTATGGCAATCAGGGTATAAAGATTATTTTGTTTACTCATTGAAAAAAAAAACACTACATTAAAAAAGTAAATATAGTAATATTTCTCTGCATATATAGTCTTTCCATAGTCACATGTGCCTGTTTTGGTTATAGCTAGAAGAAATCTACCACTAACATTAGACTTCTCTTCTTTAAAGATAAAAAAATGCATTTTATGCCGGTACACATACAAACCACTTGTAAGAATTTGGGTTTTAGTAGTATAGGTAAGGTTGTCATGGGGAAGAAAGCCTTTATTGTTCATTGTTCTTTTCCAGTTTAGTATACCATTTGTGTAATTTTCTAATTCCATGATGGCAATGTCTAGCTCCTTGTAAAGTTCAAAATAATACAGATGTTACATTTTAGGGGCACTATGAACAGTCATGAGTCGTTTGACATGGAATTATCCCAGCTCAGAAGACGTAAAGTCCTGATCAGTCACTAGTAAAAGCAAGTTTGGAGGTTGCAAACTGAAAAAAAAAAAACACATTTTTTGCAGAGAATCAATCCCTCTGCAGTAAGCCCCAATATCCAGACCATATGCTAATATAGACACACATACATATATTTTCATACATAGATACAGATAGAGAGATAGAAGTAGATATATATATATATATATATATATATATATATATATATATGTGTGTGTGTGTGTGTACAAAGATACTGCATACATATTTATCTGTTTATCTATCTATCTGTTTATATATGTATTTAAGATTGCACAAACTCCAAGAAAAATGAGTAAGTGAAAGAAACACAACACTCACCTTCTCACTTTTCTCTGATTATGGCTGCCGTGACAAGACATTGACAATCTTTTAAGATCAACATTATCATTGTTAATAAAGTTCTGAACATCTGACAAACTGCTCCAGAATTAAAATTGTAGCTAATCATCATCATCATCAACTTTCTTTTGAACATTTTCACACAGGTGTGGGGTGTCACATTGGCTATTGCCACTTCTCACTGTTCTAAGCCACTCTCCTACCTTCTTTGTCAGTCACATCTGCCTGCCACATGTCTTCTGTCACACAATCCATTTATTTATTTCCTGATTGTCCTAATCTCTTCTTACCTTGTTACTATTTTTCAAAATCTGCATTGTCAGATTGTTTTTCTTCTTTTTTTACACATACGACCAAATCACCATAATCTTGGCATTCTGTGTAATTGAGACTTCATTTGTTTCTGTTCTGACATTCTCATTTCTTTATTTCTCTCATAGTGGGCACACTGTCACCCATCTGAAGCACTTCATCTCCATCACTTCCATCTTCCTCTACTGCTCTACCTGCACAGCACAGGGTCTGTCCCACTGCTTTTCACTTACTTTTCACCTGTTTGGGGACTCTTCCATCATTCATTATCCCCATACCCTACGTCATTTGGCCACAACATTTTAGATTCTATATTTGACCTCTTTCTTGTGATTTCTCTTCTCCTCGGCCATACCTCTCAGATACCTGCAGGTGTTAACTGTTCCTCTGCATCCTTTTTATTTCATTTTTAAGCTTCTTCTGATATTCTGCTTTTACTTCCATGACAATTGTCTCACCCATACTCAGTTTTGTCCCATGGACTTTCAGTTCACATTCTACCCCCCCCCATACATACATATATATATATATATATATATATATATATATATATATATATATATATATATATATACATACACACACACACACACACACACGCATATCTATCTATGTATATATGACAATAACAGAAGTATATGTTTAGTTAATACATTTTCAACAGTTTACTAAATTTATGATGGGCATAGGTCTATTATATACATGCTTATGTGTGCATTTATTATTGCTGTATTATTACTATATTATTTATTTATTATTTATTAATAATTATTATTTTTTATTTTTTAATTTATGTGTACTCATTTTTAAAAGTATTATACATGCAACAGTTTTGTTTCAGGCATGCAAAAAAGACAGTTTGATAATTTTCTAAATCATCCTTGTACCAATTCAGTCTCACTGTGGGTTAACCACATTTAACACCTAAATTATATTGTCTTTGGAATTATATGTGGACAGATCCAAAACTGTATTTAAAAGAAAGTGTATGCATCATCGGTGGAACGTTACATGCAATAATTAATCAGTTGTATTAGAAATAGTGCTTATCTTTGAAAAGAATGTTCTTTTTATGTAACTTATTGTACTTAACATGTGAACGTCGCTCAGACTCTAAACTTAATATTATTTTCCGTAAGTGCTTTTCAGTGTAGTCTATGAACCATTGCATTTGTGTTTGATAAATTGAATGGTGTGAGAAAAAAACATAGCATGTGGCAGACAATTTATTTCTGACACTTCTTGTCTTAGCTTCATGTAGTTCTTAGTGAAATATGGTCATTTTATGTTTGCACTTTCAGAAACCTCTTATCTTGTGTGGCTGAATTTGGCATTCATCAATGCCTGAGTCTGTCCAAGGACTTTGCACTGCTATCATTTTTGTAGCATGTAATGCAACAATAAGAAATATCTTTGTAGGCTACCATCCACCAGTCAATGTGGCATTTATACCAGACCATTTCAAGGACTAAATTTCAATAGTTCATGTGCTTTTCTGCTGGAGCTTTCTGTAGGTGACAGATTCCTTTTGTTATTCCTGAGAGGATTCTATTATTTAGGTGCAAAGTTAATGACATGCTCTTTCAGAAAAAATTGCTAACTTCAAGGTTTTGTCATTAGGAGTATATTTCAAATTATTTTATGACAAAGCTATTTCATGTATTCAAACATTGTGCACTATGCTAAGCCTTTAGTCTATGTTAAGTATGGGCACCATCTTTTGAAAGACTGCATTATCTTTACCAAAAGATGGGTAATGTGAAAGGAGTGGCAAAATCCACTCCCCATGCTTACACACACACACACACACACACACACACACACACACACACACACACACACACACACAAACACACACATGCACACACGCACAAATAATAATAATTTGATGATTACTCAATTTATACGTTGGAAAAGTGATTCCCACATACACATACATACACAAATAATGAATGACCACGTTTATATATTGAGAAAAAAATCAGTGTTTATTTGTAAAAGTAAAGTTTGACCATATATAACCAAAGAAAACATATCCTTTGTACCTCTTTATGTCATGCCACGATTTTTTAGATTTTTCTTTTTTTTTTTTTGCTGAAAAACTTTAGAATATCCATAATCTGACCTCATAACTGCTTGAGTTCATTTGCATTCCCGCCACAATATTCTGAATAACATAGTTCATTTATGACAGCAAGAAAAAAAATCTTCAAACCAAATAAATTATTGTTTTGTTCTTCACTCTGTTCTCATATCATATCATTTTCTCATGATCTTGTTGAGGTGAAACAGTAACCTTTGCCAGCATCTTGCATGCATTGTTTTGCATAATTCATTTGGAAGTATCTTACATACACTGTTTTGCAATACCTGAACTGTTTGGCTTTACTCCTCCTCTTTTCTTGAGCACTCATTCAGTTATATGTATTTTTCACAGATGGCCTATATCATTTATGATTCATTATTATTGTTACTAAGCAATTTGTTCTTTGTCTTTAACTCTATGAAGCTGTGGAACACAAATTTGCTATGGTAGCCTAAATAGATGTTACTTGCATCCTCTGCTGTTACCTATTTAAGGCATTCTTTCCACTGTCCTTCATCATCATCATGACATACATCATGACAATTTGATAGGAAGAAGTGTGCACCTTGTCCACTCATCTGAAATATTTCACTATTAACACCTGTTACATAGCTGTCTAACGTGTTTAGCTTTATTTACTTTTAATCTCAGTGGTTGCTCTTCTAGTCATCTTAGTGACCACTTTTGGCATAACAAAGGTGTTTACCCACATGGACATTTTTTATTTATGAGATATGAGGTATGGGGGGTTGGCTCACACTGTCTAGAGCTCAGAAATATTTCTAGGTAAGACAATAGCAAGTGAAAGGAGAAATTTCAGTGACAGATCTTTTAAGTTGTCAGAGGAACCAAACTCAAAGTGATGCTGCCAGAACATAATTACTAAAACATTTACAACAAATAGCCTTCCTAGTAAATAAAATAAGGTTTGTTGTTTGTCTTTTTGGCTATTCGCGGTTAGGGGTCACTACAGCGGAACTCCGGTCCGCTAATATTTGGCAGTAGATTTTCACGAACGCCGAGGTGCCAGCTTGACGTTCAACCAAGGCACACCCATTTACGCATGTCTTTCAAATGCCCACCCAACCGTGGGGTGGACATGCAGACTCCACACACAAGACACTGCCCGCACTCCAGCCGAGAAGCGAATGGGAGAACCTCTTGCTGTGAGGCAACAACGCTACCACTGCATCACCGTAGATAGTAAATAAAATAAGGTACATTGTTAAATTCAAATAATCAGACTGAATACAAAATCATCAACAATGTTAGGTATAATATCACTATAGAAAAAATCTGCTCTGTTCCTCTTCATGTCAGTTACAGAGACGTACAAATCAGCTGAATACCAGGATTAGGAGTAATTTAATATCACTCATTGCTTTGTTATTACTAGACTACAGGACTAGACAACTGAACTAAAATATAAACTTATCAATAATAGCATTGTATTATTTCCAGGAGTTATGACAATGTTCATGCTAATCGAGCCTTGGCTGCAGGTTGGATGGGTATGGTGAAATGACAGGTGGCTAACCTCATATTATATAATGTTCCAGAGTACAGTTAAGTTGAACATTAATCCTTGGGAACCTTATTACTATGTAAAATTCATACAACTGAACTGTGCTGTTACATTGTCTTTAAGTGATCTACCTACACAAAATTTGAGATACACGCATTAAAGAACAAGCACATAATATTCATAACATCAGAATTTAAATGTCTATGACAAAAAGGAAGAAATTAAATTTCAAGGTATTAATATCACAACCATTTCTCCAGGTCTGAGATTGAGACAATGGCCTTCATAATGAATACAATGTATTTTTTTTTTTTTTACTCATACAAGAGAGGAAAGTATGTTTAATTACCATTTAACTTCATGCTGGTATCTCTGTTACATTTAACTAGTTTTCTTCCAGGGAAGAGTACAACCCATCTAAAATTAATATGTAATATATAATGTACATGTCTTCAACTCTAACATGACACCTAGAAACATGGCAAATATTTAACATGAAAAAATAAATGTTCTCAATATTGCTAATGTATAAGGGTTATGTTAATATGCTGCTGATGTGGCATAGGATTTAATTTATACAGAAAAAACATCACCATTTTGCCTGTTTGACAGAGCTAGAAAGTTAAAACCACAGTCTTACACCACAAACACTAGAAAACTCCAAGCAAACAAATGGTTTATTCAGCAGTAATCCACTTGAAATCCATTTAAAACATGCAATTGATGAGCACTTTCATCTATAGTAAAAAAGACATCATCAGATAATTTTGAATAGTCATATGACCTGTATATGTACACTCTCTGATTGTCACATGATCTTGAATTCAAAGCTTTAAAGAAACATTGTATCAAAATTGCTGTACCTAAGATACAATATAACTATCAATAGTCCTGAACTTTGACGGAGCCTTTATATTGAGGCTGTTTCCAAAGTTGTTCATGTATTATTAATAAAACAGTGGTATATCATGTCCCCTTGTTTTAAAAATGTATTTTAATATATAAAAAATAATAACCAAGTAATATTTAAATCAACTTATCCACACCCCCACCAGGGGTAAAAATATCCTAGATCTAGTCATTACCAACATGAGTGACCGCTGCACCTGAAGTCAATGCGTCATTGGTCCAATCCGACCATAAGCTAATCACCCTAGATATCCACATCCTGCCCCCACCCCCCATTAAGAAAACCATGGTAAAATATTTCTCCAAAGCCAACTTCATGCTTCATAAGACAGAAGTGGTGAACTTCATGACACCCATGCAGATGGACAATACAGTTATGACTACTGAATCCTACACAACTGCACTTTATAAGCACTTACACCAGTGCATGGATCATGCTATCCCAAACAGAACCAGGACGCTATCCTCCAAAAAAAGGAAGCCAGTCTGGTGGTGCCCTGCCATAAACAAGCTGTACAACAGAAGGAAGAAACTGTTGCAAAAGAGAGTAAAATCCCATGAGTGGAGGAGCTCCCTGGTCAGCCTCACTAAGAAGATGCAATCCCTGATAAAATCCTCCAAAGCTAGTTACGGAAACAAAATCACCACTAATTCTAAAGACAACCACAAAGCATTCTATAGCTTTGTCAAGAATCTCAATGGCAACACTCAGATCTGCTCTGTGTTACAGCACAATGGAACTAAATATACAGACCCAACTGATATTGCCAACATCCTGGCAGATAGGTTCAGTTCACCCCCTAAAGGGCCCATCTCTATACCGGAAGAATGCAAAGTTCCTGTAATCACAGCTGCACAGGTAAAAACCACACTCTCCAAAGCCAAGAACACAGCATCCATGGGACCAGACAACATCCCAGGCTGCATTCTACATGAACTACAGAATGAATTGGCACCCCACCTTACCATGTTCAATCTTAGCCTCACCTCAGGCTTTGTGCCCATTGAATGGCGCACAGTGACGGTTATCCCACTCCACAAGGGAGGAGCCACCACGGACCCCGGGAACTACCACCCCATTAGCCTAACAAGCCCGGTCTGCAAGGCTATGGAATGTATCATCATGGAACGATATAAACAAAGACATTGGTAATCTCTAAACTCTGGACCCCATCCAGTTCGGGTTTGTAAAAGGCAGATCATGTCTCCTAAACCTGATAGACTAATTTGAAGCAGTCACCAAAGCCGTAGATGAGGGTAAGGTTCGCACAGCCTATCTAGATCTTGCCAAGGCTTTCAACACCATTCTCCACTCTGTAATTATAAATAAACTCACTAAACTAAGTATAAATCCCTATGTTACAAGATGTGTTGCCAACTGGCTCACTGACAGAATCCACACTGTGAAAGTAGCAGACTACAAATCTGACTTCAGACCAGTGACAAGTGGAGTACCACAGGGTTCAGTCCTGGGTCCTCTCCTGTTTGGTATCTACTTCTCTGAAGTGCAGGCTAACACAGATGGTCTTTGGCTAATGATGTTTGCAGATGACTGCAAACTAGGAGCCATAATCGAAACTCCTAACGATGTGGACATCCTACAAAAGCGCCTCACTGAGACAGATGCCTGGTGTCAAAGCCATGGCCTCAAGCTCAATGCCAAAAAGTGCATTGTCATCCCCTTTGGGAAAAACTCTGTACCCATGAAATACAACATAGGCGGTCGTATACATAACATCAAAAGTGTGATAAGAGACCTTGGGACACAGGTTGGCAGTAGTCTCTCTTTTGATAATCACATTGTCACAATAGTCAGGAAATCCTTCTACGTGGCACACCTCATCACAAAAGGTTTCTCATCCAGAAAAAAAAAGAGGCCATTGTTCCCCTCTTCTCATCACTCATTAGACCCATTATAGAGTACAGCACCGCTTTTGGTATGTACCACACAAGACATCTAAAACAACTGGAAAGGCCACAGAAATACCTCACAAAGAGGATTACTGGCCTCAAACAGATGCCCTCATGAGACCGTCTCAAAAAACTCCAGCTTTACTCTGTCACATATCGCCTACTCAGAGGTGATCTCTGCCTAACATACAAAGCTATGTCAAACCCAGAGCTGTTGGACATGCTCCACTTAAAGAAATCCCAATCCCTCCGAGCTACATGCTCTAGGGACCTAAACCTTGTCACCACAATAAGCAAAACATGCTGGAGGGATAGATTCCTGTCCCAGAGACTTCCCATACTCTGGAATAAACTACCTATCTATATCAAACAAAGCTCCTCTTTAGCACTCTTCAAGAAAAATCTTGATGATTGGATGGGAAATAGGAAATTCTCCCTGGGGATCACTTCTGTGGCTCTGCTCAGCAGTGGCACAGGAAAATAATTTTCTTAGGTGGCAAAAAGCCAGCGTACCTTTTTGGCTGGGCTTGTATAGGCCCTAGGGCTGATAGCCTAGTACCTACCTATGAACCTATAAAATACAATGTGTGATATATAAAATAGGATGAAACATGATGCCTGCTTCTCATATGCTTACATTTTAGTAGGCTATTAATGGTGATAAAGTCGTTTAGTCCTGGTGCTGTCATGGCAGTCAAATAAATTTGCCACCACAGTTCACATTGCTCAAGGATGATGTATGAAATGTTAATTTCATTGCTGGAGGCTTTAATGCATGTGACAGTCAGAGAGTGTACATATACAGGTCATACGACTATTCAAAATTATCTGATGAAGTCTGTTTTACCTTTTCTGCACCATGCGTTGGTTTGTTTGGATTTTTCAATTGTTTGACAGAGCTGTCTTCTACCATCACCAAACAGTAATTTCTGCACAGACGTGAAGAATCTAGTACTTTTCATGTATGTGCAGAGAGAGGGAGAGAGAGTCAGATTGCTCCTTTTTTGTGTTCTACGACAATGCAGTTATAATACACTGTGTTATTTCATCATAATAATTTAACATTTCTGAAAATATGTCTTTACCCTAACTTGCTAATCATGTAGTCTTCCTCTAAAAAATTTCAGTAGGACCTTATCTGTGCTGATGCCAAGTGGACACCTACTCATAGTCATTTTATATAATTGGCAAAATAATTCATTTTGTGTGTTTTACAAGAAACAAGCAATGACACTCCGCAGCATTTTCCTTAAGCTAAACAAGTAATGTCTGGTGTCCATTCTGTATCAAACAACAATGATTCTGATGGGAATCAATAATTGTTTGCAACTATTTATTCCAAACTGGCATTTAGGTCGGTATAGATATAACTTATAGCATTTCCACTCTGCAGTACTTCTTTTGTCCTGAGATATTCTTTAAGAGAAGAGACAGTGCAACTAACATCAGCTGTAAATTACATTTTTGTTAAATGTACTGACACATGCATCACAGTTGGAATGGCAGTAGTCACTTTTTTATAAAGTAAAGAAAAAAAAATTAAAGGATTTTTATGGTCTGCAGGTTCCTATCTAATATAATTGCATCACAATTTAGTGAGCAAAAGTGTTCCATGCTTTTTTCATTTTTTTTCCCTCTGAGGCCACTCTGATTTTTAAACACAATAACTATGTTTTTTTTTAAATATGCTTTCCCAAGTTTTAGTCACCTTGCTTTTTTGCTGATTTATTTTTCATTATTATTTATGCCTATCTTGTCTATAATTACATAGTGGATGAATCCCATGGACCCCAGAACCTAAGTTTTTTTGTAATGGATTCTGACACTGGTGGGCAGAACAGAATTAATATTTATTTGGTCCCCAGTTCCTGCCAACCATCAGCCAGTCTTCTGTGACCTAGGTGAACAATCTGCCCCTTCAGGGCAAGAACTCTTTCCAGCTTGCCCATCCCTTGAAGTGAAAGCCAATCACATGACCATCATCCAGGCATCCATCAAGTTTTTTTTGTCTAATTGTGCCGTACAGATTTTTACCCACCCAGCATGTGTCTAGCATTCAAGGGGAGATGTATAATAGGCTTGCTGTAAAACTGATAACTCTTTTACCTGCAGCTCAATTAAAAAACATCCACCTTATAGACAGCACACTTGTGTGATTCTGATCTCCACCATTGGTTCAGCTGCACAGGTTTGCCCACACATGTGTGCTGCCCCATTCCCTCTTCAAAGGAGATACAAGTGAATGAAAGCTGCTCATACCCATGAATTTTCCAGCAAACATACCACAAAACCAAACTTGGGTTATCCAGACTGCAGTCAGGACTCTTTCTTTTTGTGATGGGCCTAGTGGATCATGGAATGATTGTGAACGATCACATAAGTTTTATGATTAAGCATACTAAAACTTCATTCTCTTTCTTTGATTTGGGATATTTAGATAATATGTAAGTCTAGCAGATTTGATGTTGTGCACTACATATTTTCATAAAGCTTTAATAAACGTTTGCAAATATAAATATCTCTGTATGGATGTTTTTCTTTCTTACCAGGAGCTCTCTGACTAAGTTGCTTATCCACCTTTGTCAAACTTTTACTCTATTGTTTCAAACATTTTGGTATGTAACCCTAAGGTAAAAATACACCGTGTTTTTTACAAGCTGAGTATTTGAAATTATTAGTTAGCATGACCAGATCATCAGTATGTGATGGACAAAGAAATGAGGATGTCAGAGCAGTAGTCCATATAAGTAAAATTGCAGAGAAAGTAAAAAAACAGATGATGGTGGTTTTGGCACATATGCAGGAAAGTAGAAGACAATCTGATAACGAAGACTGTGACAAACAGGAAGAAGGTAATAGGAAATGAGGGCATCCAGCAAAGAGATGTATGGTGTGACTGTGTGAGAAAAGAGCTGTAGCAACCAGGCATGATAGTCAAAGAAAATAGGAGACAGGGATTGAATCAAGAGAGTTGGAAAAGGAGGACTGATCATGATAATGATGAAGTTTTTTCAAGTTATATCTAATCTCTCTACTTGTTCTATAATGAGTCCAAATAAAGACTTCATGTACTGTTAGCAGAGTCTGATTTGTTTACCTCAGTTTGTTAGTAAATATCTATGTGCCATTCTGCATTCAAGAGCCATTATGCTGAAACACTTTTAGGTTAAGTTTGCATAACTCCCATGATGCCTTGATAAAATGTTTGCAAATAGCTTTGTATAGTCACATGAAGACATTTTGCTTACAGTCACTAAGCCTCAGCTCATTACTCTCCCCACAGCAGTTCTGATTGTCAAGACACGATGGCTGCAAAACCCTTTCATGTTAGAATAATAATAAAAAAGAAATATCATAGTAAGGCAAATGAGAGTCATATAATGGTCTGATAGCCATGTGTGTAGATATACATTTTGCATACTTGGCCAGATATCACATTCACTGATACTGCTTTAAGGGAATGTACTTCCCCTCGTGTAAAATGGCTTCATAGCTAAATATAATAAGTAGCAGTGCAAGGATACAGGATTGTGCCAACTCCACACAAAAGTGATGTCTGAATAGACAATTTGAATGATGTTTCAAGCATTTATTTATTTAATTTAAGGAACTTTTGATGTTGCTATTTTCAATATGCTGACTTGTTCTTAAGGCAAATTTAGAACTCTCTAAAACACAAATATTTCTATTAGAATAAATTATTTGAATGCTTTGTCAAAATTAGACATTCCCCCGGATTTACTATTTAGCTTAGTCCTGCATGGAGGTGGCCGTTTAGGAACATGATGGCAGCACGCCAAGCATAGTAATGAGGCATGCTGCCTGAGCTCCTAATCTTACACGGAGCATGTAAGAGTGCAGGGGGCTTGTCTGAGAGCAGAGCTCTCAGAATATACACGCCTCCGCAATGAAGAACAGCAGAAGGGGGTAAGAAATTAGCAAGACTGCTAATAGGTGTCCGTATAGCCGCACCAAAAGTCCCCCTTGTGTACAACAGCAAAAGTATACAGAAATAAAATGAACAAACACTTTTTTTTTTTTTTTAAATCTGATTGAAGCTAACCATAGGTGCACGGGTGTGCCCATTGCTTAACTACGGTTAATGCAGCTTAAATGGCTGAAAAGGATAACAAGGAAGCTATATGCAAATGAAGCAGCATCGCAATAGTGTAGTGGGCAGAGCATTCACCTTATGAGCAGTCATTCCCAGTTCGAATCCCACTGCAGCACATTCCATTTTCCATGGTAAAGCACGTTATGACTAATATTTTTGTTGCATAAACCACTAAATAACATATATTTATGAACTGGAGTACTGCAGTAAATGCACATGTGAAGTGTCAGTGTCATAATGAATAAAGCACTAGTAAGCAGGTTTAAGCACCAATAAGCAGTAGTAAGCATATTTAAGCACTAGAAGGCAAGCTTAAGCTTGTTTGCATGGCGATAAGCAATGCGCACACAGGTTAAACAATTCTGAAGCTAACTCTGTGTAAGCATATGTAACTGGAGGTTGCTTACCCTCATGCCAACCAACGCAAACCCACTTACAACTGCTCAAAAGTGACTTAATCACTCTGTATCCAACGGCCCTTGTTCTGCCCATCAACAAAATAAACAGCTATGCAGATCTTAAACCCAGGACCCTATACACTTGGGTCACAGTAGTTGACCACCAAGCCATCACAGAAGTACAGAAGAATGAGGCATCAGCAAACAAGTCTTCATAGTAAAACCAAACTGAACCTGTGAAAGGAATCAGTATACAGACATATGTGCCTTGACCCACTACATAACATAAATATATGAATTGGAGTAACGCAGTAAGCCCAGAAGTCAGGTGTAATTGTAATAGAGTGTTGAAGTCCCCAATAAAACACAAGGACCCCATACAGTGTATGTACACGTGAATCATGGATACCAGGCATACATATAAGGTGTAATGAATAATAACTCAATGCCAAAAAGGAATTATAATGCAAAGTATAATGTAAGCAACGCTAAGCATTGCACAGACCAGCTTAGGAGGTGTAATTAATCTGTAGGCCAACTAACTCAATGTGCCCAGTTATACCCCTTTAAACAATGACAACCCTAGGTAAGCAGGTTTGCTCTTAGCCTAGCCTTTTCAAAACCAGCCAATCATGGAAAAGCACGGGAAATCATCCCTACTTAAACCCAAGAGGCGGGAGTACATAACTAGAAGAACAGCAATACCAACTTGAGAACTTCTTCGACCAACACACAGGCACCAGCTCCAAACAGATGTATACTTTAACAGGTTTAGCGCTTTCTTCCCCTGATAAGGACTTCCTCAGAACAACTGACAATTAATTACCCAGCCCTTAAATATACACCACCCTGTAGTTAATAGAATAATCACATAATTACCTCAATTGAATAAAATAATCTTGCAAAAATTAATGTTGCACACAATACATAAATACAAAATTACATTGCTATAAAATTCTCATAAAATCTTAAAAGGTTAAAATACAGTGCATTTACACAACCCTAACCCATTATACATTTTAATTTTAAAATACATGCTTTATTAGTGGCTTCATTAATACCTGGATACTGAGTTGCATCCAATCTTAATTGCCACTTTAACTCACTCATATCTAGGTGAAAATCAACAACTTTCCCCTGGGGGTCCTTTATTAACTGTTCAATAACAAAAAAACTTAAAACAATGGTCACCATATTCCCTGATATGCCTATACAGGGCATTAATTATTTTCCCCTTTCTAACTTCATTAGCATCGGAAAAACAAATAGAAGTGCTGGCAGTCAAACAAGTCTCAGGAGCCTGAACGCAATTTTATTGTAACAATGAAATAAACAGCGTTTTCGCTACGACACAAAAGTAGCTTCTTCAGAGGCTAAGAACACAGTAGAAAGGCGCCAATTCCATTATATAGCATGGACAACCTCATTAAAATCAGCTGTTACAAGTGGGAAATACATCACTTCCTTATATTTGAATGTAATTAAAACAACACGCACTTGATCAAAGACATAGTGACTAGTCTTTTGGATAGAATAGCAAGTACACTTGATTAACAGTTCACTACAACAACTGAATGATTCCCATAATGGGACCGGCCTGAGCTCTATACCACCGGGGCAAATGCAAAGACCACTGCCGGCTTCTATGAATGGCCCAGCCGGGTTCCCTTTACAAGACTCTTCTTCCAACAACTTTTCCGAACAAGGAAGGGCACTTATTGGCGTGACATCTGCGGCGGATTGGCTTAAGGATACAGGTGACTTTTTTTCTTTCTTGAAACCGCTTGATGATGGACCGTCGGTGCAAGCACCAGGGTCTTTAACACCAGATAATATGGATATCACTGATAAGCTTAAAACTTTGGACATTAAAACTCTCAAAATTCGGAAGTTACAGCTTGAAGTTGCTTACTTCAAGCAATGCATACTTGAGAACATGATTCCGAAAGGTTTAAGAAATAACTTTTCTCCTTCGGCTTTGATTATGGACAATGTGTTTTTGTCAGACTTGAGAGATTTGTTCCAGAAGCAAGGTCTTGAACTTTTGGAATTGATTGTTGAACATTATTCTACACATATTGATAAATTAACTGTGGAAATTAATCAAATAGATCAAGACATTAGGATGCATGCAACTTTTGCAAAGTTCAAGTTTGATCATGAACGTATTTTTGCTAGTATTGACGCCTATATGGGCAAGATAAAAAACCAAAAGACAAGGAAATTGTTTAGGGATAGGCAGGCTTATGCACTGAATACAGCTTACCCTAAACTAAATTATCCTCAGGCCCATAAAGTAGCAATGTCTCCCAATCAAAATGAAGTGAATGATATAGGTATTGAACATTTAAATGAAGGGCCTGTTTCAACATCAAAAGATGGTTGGAATGTAGTTAGAAGGAGCAACAGAAACAGGAATAAAGCAGGCGGGCCTGAAGCCCAGACTGCAAATGCACTTAACACCAATCCTGTTAACAATATGAATAATGGGAACCAGCATTTTTTAGGGAATGCCTCCAACCAGGACTACAGGAAAAAGAACAAGAAATGGAAGAACTGATTGCAGACATTCCTTTCCCAGTTGTCCCTAATTTTCCACACATTTTAAAGAACATCAAAGGTGATTTTACTATCTACAATTTCTCTACATTAGTTTTAGAACCTGAATTGGTTGAACTACTTGCACTTGGCAATAACTTCGTTCCCTCTAAACGCTTTGATGTTGTTAAAGTTTTAATTGACCTTAAGTGTTATGTACGGAAGTTAAATTTGAAACTTTTGTTTAACAACACTGGAATAGAGGGCACTACTGGTTTAAAAATGCCAAGCACGTTTAATTCTCCTTTACATGTGGGTTTACGCATTTTCGAAAATGCTTGTGAACTAGATATCAGACACCTTGAAAAAACAAAAGGGGCCACGAAAAATAAATTTAACATCTCTAGGGAACAACTACAGGCCCTCAATCAACTAAAAGAGTTTTCTGTAAGAGTCATGAAACCCGATAAGGGAGGGGGGCTTGTGGTATTTGAGAATAGTCTGTATAATGAAAAAATGACATCAGTTCTGGATACATCTGCATACAACAGTTCCTCCCTCAACGAAATGAATACTAACATCAGTAGGATCAAGGGTTATTATAGAGATTTATTTATAGAAGGGAGAATAGATCTTGACACTTATGAATACATCAATATTTCTCAACCTAGGACGCCTGTGATGTTTGGTATACCCAAGATACATAAGAACCTTGTGGATCCCCCTATGAGGGCGTTAGTTGACGGGAGGTCTTCCATTTCTTATCCGTCAGCAAAATATATTGATTTTTTATTGTCTAAGTATTTGGAACTGATCCCAAGCATATGTAAAGATTCTTGGAGCTTTCTTGCTAATATTAACAACATTGGTTTTGATAGTTCCTTCAACTTTCTTACAGTCGACGTCGTCGACTTATATACTTCAATACCACATCTGGAGGCCATAGAGTGGTTGGAATTGTTGTTGATGGAATTTAAAGCCCCAAGAGATGAGATCAACAACATCACAGAACTGTTAGACATAGTTCTGTCCTCCAATTTCTTCATCTTTGGAAGGGAATATTACATCCAGAAGCAGGGCATAGTGATGGGTTCCCCTTGTGGGGCCATCGTAGCCAATATGTTCATGGCATATTGGGAGAAATTTTTTGTCCTTAAACATCCATTTTGGAAAGACAAAATTGGTTACTATACCAGGTTTCTGGATGATATCTTCATTCTTTTTAAGGGTGATGAAGTGGAGGCACAACTACTCGTTGATTTCTTTAATGAAACAACCTCATTTCTTAAATTCACTTCTAAATTTGACGCCAACGAGATTGATTACTTGGACGTCAAACTTAAAAAGGATTTAATTAATTCTAGGTTTACATCTTCCATTTTCCGTAAGGAGACTTATATCAATTCTTTTTTACACTACACAAGTGCCCACCCTTTTAAATTGAAAAAAGCAATCATTAAGGGACAGTTAGTTAGGGCAGTTAGAATGTGTAGTGAATTCAAAGATTTTGAAAATGAATGTGTGGTACTAACTGAGTTTTTCTCTAACAGGGGATATCCTCTGGCTATCATAGAAGAATTAATTGTAGAAGTCACAAATAAAAGATCAAGTGGCACTTTTAGACCACTAATTGACAACCAAACAATCACACCGCTTACTTATAACAGTAACGTCAGTGAGCAGATGGGCATAGACTCTTGTATTAAAGTTAGGACTGATAAACCTAAATGTGAGTATAATTTGTCCTTCTCAACGGTTTTTAATTTGAACTCTAAAGAAATTTCGGAGATTATAGACAAGAACTGGTATTTTATTACCAATAATTCCTTCTTGGTGGAGAAACTCGGCGTCAAACCGAGGTTCATACACAGAAGGGGTAATAACATCAAAGAATTGCTGCAGCGGAACCACTTAAGTCAAACACTTCAGAGAACAAAAGGATGTCTTAGTTGTGGTACATGCAATTGGTGTCATGTTGTGCGCACAGGGAATTCCTTTAGGATAGGTCACAAAAAATACGAGATCAATTGTAAAATTAACTGTGACACTAAATCTATTGTATATGTTGCTCTCTGTGTATGTTGTCCGGCATTTTATGTCAGAAAAACTGATAGGAAATTCAGGGAGCGCATATACCAACACAATTATGCTATTAGGAATAACAAAAGTGAGAATGCCCTGGCCAAACATGTAGAATCTAACCCTGGACACAATTTTGTATTCATGGGTATTGACTGTATGTATAGATCTCTTAGGGGTGGTCCTACTTCCCTTCTATTAGAGATTTTAGAACTGGAATGGCAACTTAAGCTTGATGCCTTTAACTTCCCAGGACTAAACGAGAGTTGCAACATAGCCCCAGTTCTTAAATACAGATCTTTCTTACGCTGATAATAGACATGTACTGCCAGCGTATGTTAAATTCTATTATGTTTATTTTAATTATTTGTTATTTATTTTCATATATAAAAATTGTTTCTTTTTAGAACTCTATTTTAGGATAGATTTTTATCCTGTTAGTAATATATACACATATATATTTTATAAATCAAGTGTACTTGCTATTCTATCCAAAAGACTAGTCACTATGTCTTTGATCAAGTGCGTGTTGTTTTAATTACATTCAAATATAAGGAAGTGATGTATTTCCCACTTGTAACAGCTGATTTTAATGAGGTTGTCCATGCTATATAATGGAATTGGCGCCTTTCTACTGTGTTCTTAGCCTCTGAAGAAGCTACTTTTGTGTCGTAGCGAAAATGCTGTTTATTTCATTGTTACAATAAAATTGCGTTCAGGCTCCTGAGACTTGTTTGACTGCCAGCACTTCTATTTGTTTTTCCGAAGTTTGCTCGTGTTCTACTGTTGTTAACTTCATTAGCATGCTCACTAATGTGACTCTTAAAATACCTACAGGTTTTCCCCACATAAAAAACAGGACACTTTTGGCACTTGGCCATATAAACAACATTAGAACTACTGCAATTGTAGTGTCCCTTAATGGTAATATTTTTATCATTAAATTTAAACTTGTCACTTGTTTCCAAAATGTGGGTACACCAATTACATCTCCCACACTTAAAATTCCCTTTGGGTCGATTGGAACTTCCACTATTAATACCTTTGTTTAAATCAAAAAGGTTTTTGAAAGACCTGCCCTTTCTAAATAGTATTTTAGGAGGGACCTTACCCACTCTCTGCTCAACATTCATATCATAACTCGAGATATCCCAGTTTTTTGTCATAACCTCTAAAACCCAATGGGCATCCAGGTTGAAAGTAGTGATAAAACTTAGATCAAAATTCTTTCTAACCTGCCTTCTATCCTCATCAATGCCCTGTCCCATACCAGGTGCCATACCACCACACAATATTGGCCTATACACATCTTTCAATCACTTTTGCACTACTTCTTGACTTATTTTATCAAAAAATTCAATGGGATATCCTCTTTTGGCAAACATGTTAGTAATAAACCCAACTTCATCCAGAAACTCACAGTCAAGGCTCACCATTCTGGCTGCTCTCACCAGCTGCCCCTTGACTATCGACTTTTTTGATGAAGGGGATGCCAACTACTGAATTCTAAATAAGAATTTGAAAATGTGGGTTTTCTATATATTTTGGAATGTAAACTTCCTTTATTACTATCCCAAATCAGGTCAACATCTAAATATGATATTTTCTCCTTACTATAATTATTAGTAATCTGTAAAAATTCCACAGTATCATTAAGGTAAGATAAAAATTCATTGAGCTGACCTTCAGTACCTTTCCACAACAAAAACAGGTCGTCCAGAAACCTAGTATAATTCTGGACATTCACCCAATGTACACTACTCATTAGGTACTCCTGCTCCCTAAAGGACATGATTAGGTTTGCAAAAAACAGGGGCACTAGCTGCCCCCATTGCAACACCAATTAACTGCTTAAAATACTGGCCTTCAAAATAAATATAATTATTCCCCAAAACAATGTTCATAAGAGCAGTGATTTTATTAATACAATCTTGGTCATAAACTTCTGTTTTAACTAACTGCTTCTCCAACCACTGAATACCCTCACTGTGGGGTACAACAGAAAACAAATTTACCACATCAATGGTTACCATAAACACTCCAGGGGATACCTTGATTGTTTCCACTTTTTCCAAAATGTGCCAAGAATCCTTTGTAATATAGGTTAACTTTGACAGGCCTTTTTACATGCTGTGATCTAAAAATTTACTAATAAAGCATGTCTTAGACCTGTGACCATCTACTATGGGGTGAAATTTTAACCCTGATAAACCTTTATGAATTTTTGGTATTCCAAAAATATTTGATACCATGGGGTGTTCATTTTTTAAATATTCAAATTTGTCCAGACTGATCTGGCCTTGATATAACATATCTTCTAATGCCAGGTCAATCATTCGGTACGCTTTATGAATCTCATTTAAGGAACTTTCCTGATATGTTCCATCCATAAGCAACAAATTCATTTTATCTAAATATTCACTTTTGTTCATCAACACAACCCCACTACCTTTATCAGGTTTCATGATACTCACACTCTCATCAATAAATTCTCTTAAAATCTCCTCCTCCATTACAGTTAAATTACTACCATATACCATATGAGAATGTTTGTAAAACTGCCTAATTTCCTTTTCAGATTTTTATATACAGTCGCATAACCCTATTTTAGGGAGGATTAAAGGCACTTGGTTTTGATGGCCTACCTGAAAACACTTCACTAATATTATTTTGCTCATTATTTTTAAATTTAATTGCACGTGATGCATTTTAAATCAGTTAGGGTATCTACCACGTTCCCCCTTCTAGAGGGTACAAAAGTAAAACCTTTTGCCAAAAGATTTGCATGGTCAACTCCCACTACTTTGGTAGAATAATTAAAAATCATTCTCACTATTACTAATGACTGTGCATATTTATCATTACTTTCATCCTTAAAATTTACATTTTCAGCATGCTGAGCTAACAAAAATTCAGAATTTTCGCCCCCAAGATGTACATCAGGGCTATTATTTTTCGATACCACCAGGGTTATTTAACTTTGTTTCCCCATCCCCTAGTTTGTTGTTTGTTTGTCTTTCGGCTTTTTACCAGTAAGGGGTCGCCACAGCGGAACTCCAGTCCGTTAATGATTAGCAGTAGATTTTTTTTTTTTACGAAACGCGAGGTGCCAGCTCGATGCCCAACCTTCAACGAAGGCATGCCCATTTATGCACGCATGTCTTTCGAACGCTACCCAACTGCGTGGAGGACATGCAGACTCCACACAGAAAGCACTCCCATGCCAAGCCAAGAGTAGAACCTCTTGCTGTGAGGTAACAATGCTACCGCCGTGCCTGTCTAAATGGCTCTACATTATTATTTGTCCAGTAAGAACCATTTTTATCACAGTTTCCCTCCATGAATGCAGCTAAACTCTCATCAAAATCTTCAGGTATACATTGGCATACATTACCTTCCATAAAAACTGTTTCATTGTTCTCCAAATCTACTTCAGTACATACACCAACATCACCATCAATGTTCCTTCCAATTGGAGAATAAATGGACTTATGTCTGCCATTGCCTCATTTGAAGGACATTCAAGCTCCCCTCCACCAGAACATAAATCTCCTTCTGATCTGAAAAAATTGGCTATAGCCACATCCATTAATTCATCTGTGGTAAAGCGACAAAAAAATGCTTATTTCACCTTTATCAACAGGCCTCCTCACTTTGGTGACCTGTTCAACACTTTTGCCAGTTTTTTTTACCAGTTTCCAAATTACTATTGTTAATTAAATCATGTCCACTATTTAAACTACAAAAAATGTCCAAATCCACCCCATTTGGGGAGCACAAATATACCACAGTGTTGACATTCAATTTACAGCTTACTGGCTCACCAGAAATTTTATTAAAACTACTTACATTTACATTGGAAACATCGGCAACATTAATGTCCCCAAACTTGGCAACAGGTAATATCTGTTCCTTGTCTTCTTCGGCCTGGCTCCTTGCTTTACAAAATCCCTGCAACTCCCATCTGAAAAATGGGGCTGCTGATTTTTGCCACAAAGCCTTTCAGAATACTTCACTCCATCCACAAATACAGCCGATGATTGTGAGTTCAACCGCTGCTCTCTTTGAGTCCTTGGCGCTGACGTCACTCGCTCCACCCCTCTCTGCTCCTCATTGGTTCCTTCATGCTGCTCTCCTTCACAATTACCCAATGAACAGGGATATACCCTTTTCAGGCAATATTCATTTATATCCCTTTTTAACTTGTTTTGCTTATGCAAGGTACCACACACATTTTCTACGTTTTGAACAACACCTGCATGACTGACCTGGTGTCGTTCGTATTCCAAGTCTGCTTGGATAGATTTATTTAGTATGTCCAAGTTGTTACATCGAACCTCCAATACTTGTTTGTTATACTTAATCATTAAATGCATTAAATCAATACCAGACCAATCAAATAGAGCATGCAGTTCTTTCAGGAACTCCTCATTACCCTCAGCTCTATTTGGGTATCTCCTAAACTGCAAACCACAATGAACCTGCCCCAACTCAATATTCTTTTCAAGGTATGCATTCTCCATCTGCAATTTCTTATATATAAGCAAGTCTTCTTCAAAAGATTTTAACTTCTCAGCAATACTAACTTGTTGCAAGTTAAAATCAGTACTACCATTACTGGTATGAAAGTCATATTTATTTTTCTTCCAGGCATCTCCACCAACTTCACTCATATTATTTCCATTACAGCTGATCCACTCACCTTCTCCTTTTGGCCATTGCCACCCCCTCAGGAACATTAGCTGCTTGCAATCCCTGGATAGTCTGTGTGGGCTGGGTTAAAGGAAACTCCAGGCTTCCAAAGATATTGTTAGCCACTGGTGCTTTATTCCTGTCCATCAGAGTTTGAATCTGAGCAGTATGAACTGCCAACTGTTGGTTTATTTTTTGTAATAAATCCAACACTTCACTGTTAGTAGCTGATGAATCCATAATGCTGTACATGTACCAACACAAAAAGAGCAGCAATACCAACTTGAGAACTTCTTTGACCAACACATGGGCACACATAATGTTGCAAACAATACATAAATACAAAATTACATTGCTATAACATTCTCATAGAATCTTAAAAGGTTAAAATACAGTACATTTACACAACCCTAACCCATTAAACATTTTAATTTTAAAATACATGCTATATTAGTGGCTTCATTCATACCTGGATACTGAGTTGTGTGTGTGCAACATTATGTGTTTTAAGTATTTAATGTTTGTAAGATGGTTTTATTCAATTGAGGTAATTATGTGATTATTCTATTAACTACAGGGTGATGTATATTTAAGGGCTGGGTATTTAATTGTCAGTTGTTCTGAGGAAGTCCCTATCAGGGGAAGAAAGCTCTAAACCTGCTAAAGTATTCATCTGTTTGGAGCTGGTGTCCGTGTGTTGGTCGAAGAAATACATCTCATAACTGGTTGTAGCTTCCCCTTGCAGGCACAATGACAGTAAGGGGAGAAAGTGTGCGCTTTTGAGCGCAGCACTGGTGCATCCAGGAATCCAGAGTCATTGCAGAACTCCTTGTCAAAGACCATGATCAGAGACTGCTGCAAGGCCAGTAGCAGGGCTCCCAATATAAGGTGGAGGCCTGGGACCATCTCGCCTGTGACCTCACGAGTGCCACTGGCATACCCTGAACTGCTGAGCAGGTCAGGCATCACTATGCTGACCTGAAGTGGCATAAGGGGTCCTATTGGACCAGTGGATCCAAGAGGCTAGCGTGGCAGGGGATGTTCCACTTGTGTGTAAGTATCACCCCACTATGTGTGTAATAATTGCCAGCTCAGGTATATCATGGATAGGTATGGCTAAATATTCCTCTTATGTCCCCCACAGCTGCAATCAAGCGGGCTGCGAATCAGGAGGCCCATGTCAGTCATCTGGCAAGGTTGCAATGTGAGGCAGGTCAGTAATACTCATGCATTTACTGTCATAGGAAAGAAAACTAAAAGTAGTAGTAAATCAATTGCCTTTATAAAACCTGTATTGTTCAAGGCAAGTACTGCATACACTGGAGAATATGGCAGGAAGAGTCTCATATAGTATGTATATAAACAAAAGTGTAACAGTCTGACAATAAAGGTCTAACTGCTGGACTGCATGTGTATACTCTGGTATCATATGGTAATGTAGATTTGCAATTCTGTAATAGTACTGTTGTATTAAGCACTGTTACCCACACCGTGCACCATATCTTGAATATGTAGGAATGCCTGTATATGACTGGTATAATCCCCAGAGGCCGTTTAGCACAACTGAGAGACACATAGACAGAAAATAGGGAAAATGCAGACAACAAAACCCAAACAGCACATGCAACTGAGATGTGAACTGTTGTTTTGTTTAGCACACACAGCCATGGTTTAAATCCTGCCAGTGGTAGTGGTCTGCATACAGAATTATACCCCACAACTGTACGGATATGTACAGAATGTCCAGTAAAGTGGCCCATATCTGTTGCCTATCAACCTGTCCCCCTGAAAAATCAGTGGGATGACCCCAGACATATAGGCAGCAAACAGGAAATACATCTGATTGACACACATCTATGAGAACAAAGCTGGCACACTAGCAACTCCCCAAAATATGAGACTAAGACCATTTATACCCCAACTTGTCAAGCTGTGGCCAGAGTGTGTACAGTAACAAGGTGATGTATGTGCATAATAGTAATGTGGATTCTGGTAGTGTGTGTGGAAACATTCAGGTAGTGCTAACAAATTCTCCCACAGGTCTTCCAGATACCAACACTTGCCCAGAAATATAAGAATGATACCTTTTACTGGTACTGTTTATATTGGTATTGTATGGCATTGTGACTGATGCACTTGCTCTGAATAATGAAGTATTACACATCACTGTCACCCACACTGTCCAACATAATATTACTGTCTAGTATATCTGTATAAGAGTGTTGTAATACAAGGTCAGAATGTGAAAGCACAGGGGATTAATAAGAGAAAGCAGATAGGAGATATACAGCATTATCTATATTGCAGACACAGCTGTGATGGACAGTGTTCACGTTGTAGCAGACACAGCCATAGTCTGAATCCTGGGAGTGGATGTCGGCTGCATACAGAATCATACCCCACAACTGTACAGATGAGGCCAGAATGCCCAGTATATGGGCCATATCTGCTGTCTGTCCCCCTGGTAAGTCTGTGGTATGATCCCAGATGTTTAGCCAGCAAACAGGGTATACAAGTGATTGTCAAACACCTATGAGAACAAACCTGTCACTGTAGCAACCCCCAAAACTGTTAGGAGAGTAATATTTCAAGTATGTCCTATCTACACTCCCATGTTGTCAAGTTGTGACCAGAGTGTGTACAGTAACAGAATGAGATGTATGTGCATAATACTAATGTGTAATCTGAAAGTTTGTGTGGCAACAGTCAGGTAGTGCTAACAAACATTGCTCCCACAGGTACGTCAGATGCAAACACTGTGCTGAGAAATAAAGACCATTATAACCTGTACTGGTACCGTTGACTCTGGTATTGTAGGGATTGTGAGTGTTGCAGTTTCTCTGAATAATAAAGTATCATTGATCACTGATCACTGTCACCTGCACTGTGCTACATAATATAACTGTGTAGGAAAGCATGTATATGTGTGTGTCAGTTCACTAAATGTGGAAGAGGGCAATATTCTAGCTATGTCCCGGCATACCAGCATGTGGTCAATACATGGCCAGAGTCTGTGCAGAAAGAGTTGGATAGCTATGTGCACAACATCAACCCGGAATCTGGGATTATGTGTAGAAACAGTTAGTTAGTGCTAACAAACATTCCCTCCACAGGTATATCAGGTAAGAGGTGTATACTGCAGGTAAATCTGGTTCATGTGTAATGATGACGACAGCCATATCACTGTCCAAACTAAGGCTATAGGACAGTGAGATAAGACTTGTAAGGTACAGATAACAGCACTGACAAGGAAAGTAATGTGGACTACAGGAACATACTGGTTGTCAATTGACATCTTTCTCCCCCCCCACCATATCTTCAACAATAATCAACATACCCACCCCAACTGGTTTGTAATGACACCTGTGTTCTGATAATGTCTAATTGTTTGATACATATTTTAATTGCTCCCATGCATATGCTATATTGAATTATTCCAGCATTGGTGGCATGGTGCCATCAATGTACCTGCATGCTGTTCTTATTAACATTGTGGTCCCATATATGCATGTGTTCTGTTTGTTATACAACTGTTCCAAATCTGGTGTCTGGGTTACTGAAAATATCTATGCATGCTGTTATACTTAACCCTGGAATGTGTTGACTGTTACTTACTCACATATGTTGATGAAATCTAAACACTATAGCATGGTTGGGAAGGCCAGTCCCAGCAGACCCACCTGTTCCACCTCAACTGGCCATTGCACCGGGCACCAGAATGTCTGGGGCCCAACCCAGAACCTTACTGTCTATTGGTCCTGCACCACCTTAAGGTAGATCCATCTCAGGGGATGGGGCTTGCTCTCCTGGGAGCGGGTGCAGACAGGCATCTGTCACCCGTCACCAGGTCGGGACCGTGGTGTGTAGAGAGATCAGCCAGCAGCTTGGTGATCTTCTACACCAGCTCAAGGGTTGCGTGTTGCAACTAGAGCATCAGTGTAACTCTGTGAATTAGCCCCCAGCACAGTCACCATCAGGGCTTTGAAGGTGCAGTGGTGACTGCCCATGAGTGGGGGACCTCAGTCCCACTGTTTCCACTAGGGGGCTCAAGGGCTTCCTATTTCCCAGCACTCCTTCCCATCAATGTGTTTACCCCCACATGTCATTTACCGCCCCTGTATATGTCTTGTCTTGTCTGTTAACCTACCCAACTGACCTCCCCAAATATACCTACTACCCCTCCCCAACATCCCACTCTCACCTGAAAAAAAGGGCAATCTGTTCCCACAAAAAAATCTCGCCCCATAGATAGCTGACCATTTCGCACACATAACTTATTATTGTTGTCCTCACCCCCTCCCAGGGGTTTGGGTGTCCAAATCTACCTCCAAATTTAGTGTTATATGCACAGCTGTTGCTGTAGAAGAAATGGTCAGCTATGCACCTTCCCTACACCCTTCCTGCACATCCCTGGCTAGTTTACCTACTGTCTTTCCCTCTTTGTGCCCCTTTTTTCACCACTTTCCTATCAGCCTCATTTTCTTTTCTTTTAAAGAAATGAGTGCAGGGGAAAGCAGGTGTAAGCACTTTTAAGCAGCAGTAAGTGGGTTTAAGCCTGTTTGCGCAGTGGTAAGCAATGCCGACACTGGTTAAGCAGTTTAGAAGCTAAATGAGTAATAAGAAACTGTAACTGGAAGTTACCAGTGCTTACCTGCGCGCAAACCTGCTTACAACTGCTCAAAAGTGCCTTAATCACTCTGTATCCAACGGCCCTTGTTCTGCCCAGCAACAAAATAAAAAGCCTCTGCAAGGCTCCCACCCAGGACCCTGCACACCATAGACAAAGTGATTTACCAGTAAGCCATGTCAGATATACATTACCCTGATGTATTCACAAACATATCATCCAGCCCAGTCATTAAATAGTATAGAGAATGTATTCCAACATGTACATGTATGTGTGTGCATAAATATATTAATATCTAAACAGATACAACATATAAATATATATATATATATATATATATATATATATATATATATATATATATATATATACATACAAATCCTACATCTAGAGATATATATGTCTACATATATATGTCTAAATATATACAGCAGGTTATATATATATATATATATATATATATATATATATATATATATATATATGTATATATGCAGATATATATATATATATATATATATATATATATATATATATATGTAGGTATATACGGACATAGTTATATTTATGTAAGCAGATATATACATATATCTATATAGGTATATACAGACATACATCTGTAGATAACAATGGGAAAATAACAAAAACATATATGTCCACATGCACCGTTAATGGGGTTGAGAGGCCCCAAACAATATACGTCTTGTACAAATAGGTATACCCCCCACAGCCAAACATATCTCCCTGCAATACACTACCAAGTGTTGCAGATCCCATAACTAGGACCTGACATGACATGGGCACAAGATGTTAACAGTACTATAGACCACCTCTATGATGTCAGGCTGGTATCAGTAACATATCATGCAGTGCAGTCTGGATCCCATAGGTAATGTAGAATGTGGAAGCTATCAACATCCCTAGGATACATATACACAGACACATATATGCAGATACAGATATATATATATATATATATATATATATATATATATATATATATACACATATACATATATCTAGACATATATGTGACTACACATACACACTCTGAGATATGTATAACACGATACATATGTAGAAGGTGCACACAATATGGAACAGCTACTATGCCTACAGTTAACACCTTAACAACTAGACACTGTATGAGCCACCCATATAAATGACAATCATTGCCTGCAACATATACCCACAGAGAGGTCATAGGATATAACACCAGACACAGGTTTGCATAAATGGAATACCTTTATTTGTGTACTATTACAGTTGTATATGCCATGTCATATAGCAGTTCAGACACTGACATCCATATAAACAGAGTAATGCAACTGTGAAACAGTTATACTAATACAGTAGTCTGGAAAGGTTTACAAATGTTGCTGTCCAGGCCGAGCCCTTCAAATAGTACAATAGTAAAGACAGACTGGGCCACAGGATACCAAACAATCAGCAGTAATGAATGCAGGTGTATAGTTCAGCAGTCTCAATCTACACTCTGTACACAATCACTAGGTGGTAAAGACCTCAGCTGACACAATCAGATGTAACTGTTACATAACAAGGCATAACTGACACCATCACAAGCACACTGACAAACAGAACAGTCTGTATGGCAGGAGGCAGTAGGCCTCCATTAACCCAGTTTATGTAATTAAGTTAAATATAGGTTAATTGTATGGTAATGTACATCCAGATACCTTAAGACAGCTAACCTCTGATACCCCCACATGTTGTAACAGCCTAGGTTATTTATGGTGCACCCCCCCAGACTCAACAATACAGTGCCTTATACCATTGGTACATACACTGGCCTCTGGTGGTCATGTGAATTGTAAAGAATGTGCATACTCTAAAAAAGCATTGTTCCTGTCTCAGGCAGATAGACACATACACAGTTGGTTTCTGTTGGGATAGAACCCGTATCTAACTAGTTTATCACACTACAACAATACTCTACTACAGCATGCACTATGGAGAATATTGGGTTACAGTAGTCCTAGAGGTGTATTCCTAGGTGGTTGACATGTTGACATCAGCCTAAGGGCACACATGTATTGTGTAGGTGAAGCCCACACATATATGGACCCATCCCCACCATATGTGTGGGGGACACGACAGCAGTGGACTGATGGCAGGAATGCCAGTGTGATATACTCTCAGCCCACTACAAAACAACCCCTGACAGCATGTCATATGTGCAAAGCTTGGTATGTAGGTGAAGGACAGAGGCTGGAACACAGGCCCATATGTGGAAGACTGTTGTCATATACTAAGCAAGTCACTGGTTTTACTGGATAGTCTGCAACATACCCTTAGTCAAGGATTTGAGGTTAGAACCATAAATGGATACAACCATGTACTGATAGAACTCAACACACACACTGCCAGTGAAATATCTGACACAGGACCTGTGTGGTGGACAGACAAAACATGATAGGCACACCACTGTCCATCAAGAGGATAGGCCCACAGTTGAGAGCTATGCAGACAGACTGCATTCTAAGGTAAACTAGTATGTACACACAAACCCTGTAACACCAGTACTATACAAAGCATAACACAAGTCTACTCACACTCTGTCTGTAGTTCTGGAACCTCCTGCAAATATGTAGCTGGCCTGAGTGTGCAGGTTCTCCTGTAAGAGGTATTGCTACCTGCTGTCTATATCACTGATGCCCACACACAGGAAGGATGTCCATCAGACAAGAAAGGTAAAGGGACCACGCCCACATGATGTAGGGATATATAGTAGGTGGTTGCCATGACAGTGGTAATTGGAAGTACTACACAGCAAGCTGCATGCAATTAGCAAGTGGAGGACACTGACTGGTGCAGAGGCCATCACCTGATCATGTGCATCACCAAATAAAGTCATGCTGCAATCTATTCAAAGCAGCTCAATCCATTTACTGGAGAGAGAGAGAAAACGAGAAAGAGAAAAAAAGAAAAAAAAAATCTTAAAAAAAAAAAAAAAAAGCATAAGGAAAAAACATATATTCATCTTTCATTCATTAAGACATCATTCACACAATTGGTATGTGAAGTATATATACATGTAATAGAATCTAGTACCTGGTCCATAACAATGAGATAGATGATGTGGAATGATTTATATGTGCCATCAGGTGTTGTTGTTATGATGTACAACTGAACAACTGCTATGAACAATAGTGTCTGTCCCTGTGGGTAGTGGGCCATAGCCGCCAACTGTGCAGGTCAGCACTGACTGACAAGATGTAAGCCATCATAGTGTGTGTTGTGTAATGGGAAGTATGTATATTACATGGCCAGTAGTTGGTGGTAGAAGTAATGCCATTATGATGGACACGTGGGACTCATGGTCCTCCACTGGCAGGATACTCAGGTTAATTTGTACTGTAGCATGCAGGAATGCCATAGGTGTGTAATAGGGTTACCTGCAATCAGGACCTACATATACCCCCCCCCAATGTCAGGCTGTGTCCATATGTGGCACCTGTTTGTGTTGTAGCAAGGCAGAACAGTACAGCTGTGCAGCAAGGTGTTGTGAGGTTGTGGAGCTGATGTCTGAATGCACCCCACATATAGGTATGCATATGTGTACATATTGTCACATATATAATATATCTATATATATATATATATATATATATCAGCATGGACATATATATGTGCACATATATACATCACATATATCTACACATATATAGATATATACCTATATGCAGATGTCTACATATATACAAATGCACACACAAACATATATGTATGTAAAGACATGTCCCCTATATTACTACCACAGTGGTGCATGCTATGTGTGAGGCACCAGCACACATAGTAATACACACAGATATCTACAGCTGGCAGTGTGTAAAACATGGATGGGTATGTCACATCTTAGTCACTTGTTGGGACCACATTAGCCCCATCTGTGAAGTATGCAATGGGAATATGGGGAAGTATGGCAGGTATATTTGGGGAGGTGGTCAGGGCTGGTAGATATACAGGACAGTCTACAGGGGTGGTATGTGATACATGTAGTGGGTAAACACCCTGGATGGTGTGTGTGGTCTGTGATGTGGACACCCCGTGGGCCCCAATATGGGCACAATGTGATCAAGCCTCCCACCCACTGCTGCTCACAACAGCAGTCCATGTCCTGAAGGTGCCTGGCCCGGAGGCTGAGCAGGAGGAGCATGTCGGCCCTGTGAATGTGTACTGGGTGCCTCAGACTGAAGGAGCGCATCCCACATGTGTCTGTGGAGCCCGGTATAGAACAGAACCTAGACCTGACCTCAGGTGACAAGAACATGTCTGTGTGTGCCCCCTGGGGGGGACAACATCCCCTGGGTTGGTTCAACCTGACAGTATTGCTGGACCAGTACATGAGGAGGCCCCAGGTTAGGGGACACATGTGATGTGGCCAGGTATCTTGGGCAGATGGGCTTGAAGAGGTGGTTCTGCTGGCCAATAGAACATATACATGTTATTGTGTCACTGTTACAGAACATATGTTGGTAGTAATATCCAAAAAATAAGCAAACAGAGGACAACCACGTCGATAAAAGTACCATAAAACTTTATTTCCACAGATAAGCACTTTCAGGCCATATGCCCTTCATCAGATAACACACAGTATAAAACCTCACATATTTAAAATAAATATCAGCCTATCACATTTCAATAAAAAGTGCTCCTTTTCTTTAGGATGGGTTTTAAATGTATACATCCATTAATACCAGGAGACCTATCTGCTCCTAGTCGCACTATCCACCTGGTTTCAGCACATTCAGTTTCATTTACCAAATTGCCCCCCCCTGGTGTTTGGAATCACAACCTGTATCACCATAAATAAAAATGAATGCGTAGGGTTATCCTTTACATGTAATGCCAAAGCATTACGCTCATTACCAAGTCTAATATCTGATAAATGTTTGTAGATTCTGGTCTTAAACATGTTACTGGTTTTCCCCACATAGTAAGTTTCACATCCTTGACATACAGCTATATATACCAAATTTTTGGTTTTACAGTCAGCATATCCTTCAAAAACATATTGTTTATTTGTCCTGGGATGTACAAATATTTGAGATTGCAATATGAATTGACAAGCCTTGCATTGATAACATGGGAAGGTACCTTTACTATTAATCTTAATATTTCTCTTATTACTGGGTTCCTTACATAATATATCCTTTAGATTCTTATTCCTCCTAAAAATACATTTCGGAGCATTCCCTATTTTTGTCTTAAGCTCTGGGTCAGTGTACAGTATTTGCCAGTGTCGTTTAACAATATCACAAATGTTACCCACGTCACTGCTATAAGTGAGGACCATTTTAATGCCCTCACTTTCATTTCCCTTAGTAAGTGTTTTATTTTTCTTTACCCCTTCATGCATCCTTCTCTTCATCCATGGTTCAGCTGTATTCTTCCTCTTCATTTTACTGTGATCTATTAGGGAGCTAGTCCTATCAGATTTATACCCTCTACCTATTAGATTCAGTTGGAAGCATTCCACTTCCTCATTAAATTTGTTATCATCATTACATATTCTGGAAATCCTACACACTTGACCTTTAACTATGTTGTCAAAGGTGTGTCTTGGATGCCTACTACTATAATGAAGTAAACTGTTACGCCAACATTCTTTCTTAAACAGTGACGTGGTAACTTTCCCCATCACATCCCTTTCTATTCTAACTTCTAAAAAATCTATATTACTAATGGAATAATGAATGGTAAATCTAAAGAATGCAGAACTATCTTCTAAATATTGAACAAACATTTCTAACTGTTGTTCATCTCCATCCCATATGAAAAAAAGTCATCTACAAAACGTACATAAAAACGCAAATATTGTGTCCAAGCATGTGTAGAATTAAATATAACCTGATCTTCCCAATGCGCCAATACCAAGTTGGCGTACAAATTGGCAAAGGATGTACCCATGGCAACACCCTGTTTCTGTCTATAATACATGCCCTGACAAAAAATACGTTGTTATCCAAAACTACTTGCAATAAGTTACACACACATTGAACCTCATCATCATTAAACTGTGTTTTACAGCATAATAATTGTTCTATTGCTTGAACTCCATAGACATTGTCAATAACAGTAAATAGATTATTAACATCCAATGTCACAAACATTGACCTTGTCTCATTACTTGTTAATAAATATTCTGAAACAGAACCCAAAAAATGTGCTGTGTCCCTTAAAATCCTTGGAACATCCTCCATTATAGGTCTCAGTGTGGTCTCCAACCAGATAGATATGTGCTCTGTGACCCAACCCCTACCTGACACAATAGGTCTCAGGGGTGGGTCCTTAGCATCCTTATGAATCTTAGGGAGGGCTTTAAACATTGGTGTAACAGGATTTTGTATAAATAAAAAATCTTTTAGGTCCTCATTAATAAAACCTGCTGAATACATGTTCCTAATAGAATTGTTTACTTTTTCTATGTGATTATTAACCATGATGGGGTTCATCCTAATAAAAGTATGCACGTCACTAAGCATCACATTTAATTTGGAGCAATACATTGATTTATTCATTATAACTATTGCCCCCCCCCCCTTATCTGCTTGTTTCACAATGATGTTTTCATTTTGTGTTAATTCTTGTAACGCTTCTTTCTGTTCAAGGGTTAAGTTATGAAACTTTTTCTTCCTAAAACTATTAAAATATTCTTCAAATTCTTGTTCAGACATTCTAATGAAAATATCTAATGTTGGATTAAAAATTGGCATGAAAGTGCTAGGATGTTTAAGTTTTAAAACATTGCTTACATTTTCATTTGCATTACCAATGACATTTCTAGTGTCCTGATACATCTGTTGTAGCATCACATTTCTTGCAAAACTTAAAATATCTAAAATCACCTGACTGTGCTCTGCTAGGGCCTCCGGTATAAACGTCAGTCCCTTGTTGAGTACTCCCAATGTTATATCATCCAGAATAGTATCTGAAATATTAACAACAATATCACCAATATCACTGACCCCCCCCAGTCATTCCGACACCTTTCGTCTCTTGTGTTCATTTGTCTGCAACGCACTCTATCTGCGCACGTACTTCTTGCGCACTGGTGCTGGCAGCATTGGAAATGTTCTGCTGTAAACATTGGAAACATTCTTTGGTCTGGCTGCCTGCATTAGTCCAACATTGCTGGAATCATTGTTGACAGTATGTCCTTGTCGTATTTCCTCTGTACTACAAGGCATATGCACTGTGGTTATTGTATGTGAGGAATTGACCGTAGAACCAGGAATAATAGTTGGTAGTAATAGTCTACACAATCCCGGAACATGTCCAACAGCATGCATAGATATCTCCAATAACACAGAATGTCAGATGTGCAGCAATCCCAAAGAAACCATACCACTGGCATATATGGAACAATAGTGGCCCTGGCAATGGCATACAGGTGAATATTCTGTAACAGGCCAGCAGTGATAGCGTCCACACAGGGGACATGGCTACAGTCACATAGCAGAAAGTGTGGTACAATACGATATCTGTCCCACTGGTAGGCAAGCTGTAGCCATACCTAATGAGTTGTGTGTACAGTTTGTTGAAGCTGATATGGTGGGGGATGATAGAGATGTGTATTACGAACTGTGGTAACCTTGCTGTATGAGTTGCTCAGACCTGTTTCCATCATTATGTCTTTCAGCCAAGATGTCACATGCACGGTTGCCCACCTATTCACAAGCAGAGAATGATGTGGTTGTATCACACTTGATCCAGCACTACCCAGTGCTGTTTGGCAGGGCTTCCCATGAGCAGCAGGAGTGGACCGCCCTGTGGAATGACCTAGTCCACAGGGTCAATGATGTCGGACTGTACAACCGCAGTTATAAGCAGGTCCGGCATCATTCTACTGACCTGCTTCGCAATGCCCATCGGCATGCTGCTACAGTCCAAGGGATCACCTCACCACAGGGGGGGAATACCATCCATCCCCCCTGACACATGTGGAGATGCTCCTGGCCAGCCTCTTGGCACCTGCCCATCTGGCCAGACGTCAACCGCTGGACACCTTCATTGAGGTGGGTGGCACCCACACACCAGCCGAGGAGCATGCAGGTAAGGACACAGGGAACATCAGTAGACCACTGTTGTGTATACATCCACATTGGTACAGGTAGATCATGCATATCTGACATGTCATAGATATATTGTGTTGCTGCATTGTAGTGATAAACAGATGTCCAGATGTGGTAGTATCGTGGGAATGTACCGTTGCTGTATTGTAATACTGCACCCACCCTGTAGCACTGCCACAGGTGTGGCCACTGACATTTCATTTCTCATCCTCTTATGTATGTCCCTCTGGGATACCACCAGGGCAGCAGATGGGTAATAGGAGGACTGTGTGTACTATCATTGTGCAACCTCACCTGTTTGCACGTATATGTGTGTGTGTGTGTGTGTGTGTGTGTGTGTGTGTGTGTGTGTGTGTGCATCTTGGTGGTTAGTTGGTTTGTCTGCAGGGTCACTCTGAAGAAGTGGACGGAGGTAGATGCATGTAGGATGTCTGTGTGCATGTGTGTGTTTGTATGGGTGGCCATGTATGCACATGTGAGATTGTGGGGTGTTCATACAGCTGTCCCTCCCTTTGGGACCATGCATTACATGGAGATGTACTGCCATATTACTCATCAGGAATACCTGTCATGTGTGTAATCACAGGACAGCAAATAGTATAACATGGTCTGTAGCATGGAACATGCATACAAAGGGAAGGTAGACACCAGGTACACCCTTAATATCGCAGTCAGCAGAGAGGTCACCTACAACCCATGTATGCAGCACTACAGATGCATTGGGGAAGTACTAGTCAACACCAGGGAGTGTATCCAAATATTACAGTTGCTACATGATAGGCTGAAAGAGCAGCATATCTAGCATGTACTGAGCATTACATACACATGACACACCAGTGCAAGATATTATGGATAGAACATAGTAGCCCACACATATAGGGGCCATGTACATCATGTCCAGACATACAGAGTGTGCATTCCGAATGACAGTAGTGAGGCCATGTAAAACCAATACATACAGGTGAGGTAGGTAAAGTAGCAACCTGCCTTGTGTTGTGGCCACTTGTGTGGGCATTTAGAGGACTGCGATGTTAATGAGTGGAATCAATGTGTGTATGTTAACAAGTGTGATGCAGGATACGGTAACACATGGACATAAGCATTGGACTGTCTGTAAAGCCATGAACAGGTAGTTATGACAGAGGTGTGTGTGTGTGTGTGTGTGTGTGTGTGTGTGTGTGTGTGTGTGTGTGTGTGTGTGTGTGTGTGTACTGTTAGGCAATGCTGTACGGGTTTTAAAGTGAATTTACTGTTTCCCCCACCAGTGACAAGGTGGGTCCGGGTTCCTCCTGCATGCAATCTGATGTTGGTGTCCATACAGACACCGAAGATGATGATAGTACTGTTGAGGCACAGATGATGTTGCCAGGGGCTGACACTGCATCAACATTTGACACCCCCCTTTTAGCCACCCCAACCCCGCACACAGTTTCAGTGCCTACACATACCCCATCACCAGTGGCCATAGCAGAGGAATAGCTGGCATTTGGTGGCAGTGCACAGGGAAGTGTGGTAACCATGCCTACTGTGTCTGGTCACAGCAGGCATAGCCAGATGTCTGGCAGGCCACCACATAGGCAGATGTCCCAGGTTGCTTTTGTTAGGGCCACTGGACATCATGCCCCTGGCAGAGGTGACATAGCTGGTACCAGCAGAAGCATGTTTCAGGCTGTCATTGTGATGCAGGCACGTATAGAATGTTGTCACAGGGCCTGAGGCTGCAGAGGGCCGCTCTCACATCTTCAAATGACAATGCCCATGAACTGGCTGGTGCCATCCGTGGGTTAAATGAGGAGTTCATGGATAGACAGTCTGGTGAGATGATGGCCGTCAGCGACTGTGGTCTGTCCATGCTTGAACGTGTGGTGGGAGTGCGGTGATGGCTACATGGATGTAGGCCAGCAACACCAACAGCTGGTAGTCAACGTGGATGACACCAAGGGGCTCTCGTAGTGGCAGTAGCAGCCCTGGCAGTGCAGAGGGTGTGCTGTTCACACCACACCACAGCAGGCCACGTGCACGTGGTCCTGGCCAGTCCAAGAAGAGACCTGGTACCAGCGGACAAATGCCATCAGCAAGCAAGAGTAGCACATCGAGGCCTGTACCTGGACATGCCCATGGAACCCCTGGCAGGCACAGTCCATGGAGGCAGTGAACTGCACACCCTGTCAAGTATGGTCTGCAGCTGTCCATAAACACCTGTGTAGGGCAGCCACATGGCAGAACTGTGTGCACGCATACCCACACACTATGCAAACAAACCTAGGGCAACCCCATACCTACACACACCATATCACCTCATGCAGCTCCCAACAGTACACCCCTCACCCACACACATGGTGTCAAATGTATAGCCCACCCTCGGCCTCTGGCAAACCACCATCACACCCTGTGCATATGATGATACCTATACCACATCCCTGTCATCCAAACCATCAATGCAGGGACATGTTGATATGATTCTGATGCACACGGTGACTGTACAACAATGTACCGCAGTACTGCAGTGTAACATGTTGCAGGGAGTAGAGTTTAATGCATATTTGGCAGGTAGTGTAGTAGTCCAGCAATGATGCCTTATAGCTGTTAGTAACACTGGTTGGTTGTGGTCTCTATAATGTTATCCAATTGTGCTGTAGGTGTATATGTGTCAGCACTAGGATGCCCTGTGCATATGATGATACCTGTGCCACATCCCTATCATCCATACCATCAATGCAGGGACAGGCTGATATGGTTCTGATGCACACAGTGACTGTACAACAGTGTACCACTGTACAGCAGTGTAACATGTTCTAGTGACTAGAGTTTAATGCATATTTGGTGGGTAGTTAGCCATCCAGTAATGCATTATAGCTGTTAGTAAAACTGGTTGATTGATAATGTTATCCATTTGTGTTGTAGGTGTACATGTGTCAGCACAAGGATGGTCTGCAGTTATATTCCACAATGGGGTATGTCACTCTGGTGACAGCAAGGCTGTGACATATCTGGGGTACAATAGAACACATTTCACAGGTTACTACACCGGTTATTGCCCGTGCCACATGGACAGGTGGCCCGCTGAGGCGTGTATACTCTGCAACCTGATGTAGACCCATCCACATACATGCACACTGTTACTTGGCAACACTGTGACTACACACTTACCTAGCTATGTACTGATACTGAAGTGTGTGACTTACATTGCACACACCACACAGCGTTTAAGGTGAGGTGTGTCCCAAGTTACATGTTACATGCAGAACATCCCCTGACACGTACAGTATGCTAATGGGAGATGTAAGCTGATTTGCACACTGGTAAGTGCTGCCTACACTGTGTAAGTGCCCATATGTTTACCCATAGTTTAGCACCACTTAGCTTCATGCAAACCCATGCAAATGGGCTTAAAGCAGCACAAAACTGCCTTACCTACTCTGTATCTGACAGCCCTTGTTCTGCCCAGCAACAAAATGAAAAGCCCTTGCAGGTATTGAACCCAGGACCCTTTACACTGAAGTCACAGCACTTAACCACTATGCCATGACCACTGTTAAGACAGCTGTTGTTTTACCAATATAACACATACACAGGGCCGATATTGACATATTGCTGTGATAACCTCATACATTTACTGTTGTAACAAGGTTTGATGCAACATATTTCCTATGAGGGATGTGAAGTCAATAACTCTCATGGCTGTCACCATCTACAGACTGCAACCCTCACACTACCTTCTGCAGTCCACAGATAGATGCTCTCTGGGTAACACATGAAACAAAAGGCACCACACACTGCCCAGTCTGCAGATGATCCTACAGATGGGGTTCCCTCATAAACATAGCACTGACATGACAGTTATTAAAACATGTAGGACAGCCATATCCACACACACCCTGTTAAACCAACATTACTCCAAATACAGTATAGCAGCACTTACAGTCTGTAATCAGGTCAGGCACATCCCCCTACTGTGTGCTGCCCTGTTTCCACAGTGCATGTTGTTAGAGGTAAATCCCCAATCCATCTGAGATGCTGTTTGCCAAACTACAGAACGAGTTCCTGCTCACAGTGAATGAAAAGGCCCAACACCACCATGATGTTCCTAGATATTGGACTGTGTTTCCACGCAATTGGCAATGGGAATGTTACCACAGCTGTCCCCACATGCAATCAGCTAGAAGAGGGCTGTAATTTCTGCAGAGGCGATCAGTTGATCATGAGTATCAATTTAAATACACATGCTGCTGTCTAAGCAAAGCAGGTGTAGGGCTCCTCATCCACCAGAGAGGGAGTGACAGAGGCAGACAGAGGCAAAGTAAAGTCAGGGAGGGGTAAAAGAGTAAAACGTAAGCATGATTGTGTCACACACCTACCAGCACAGGGTATTAAACCCCTGATGACTGTGTAGTGCTATCACATTTCTATGCAGTTATCGGATGTGTCACATAGGTTACATGTTGAGAAGCCCTCAAAACATATATGTGATGGTGAGTGGCATCTGCAACAGGGATATGGTAGCTATATGGTAGGTGTAGTACACGTGCCTGTCCACATGAACAGGTGCCAGTATCAACACAGCCACACTCTAACAGGGATGCACACACATTGACACACATGGCAGGGTCAGGAATGCAACTCATCACTAGTGATATTGCTACTACACATTACTGTGCAGGTATCACATGCACCAGAGGTGTCATACAGAGGTTATATGGGCAAAGGGTATGTGGAGGTGTCTGACATTGGACAGCATGCTTCAGTATGCCAATGGGGGTTGTAGTGTGTGCGAATGTGATCATACACATCATACAACACAGACACAGGGTGCCAGTACTGACATGCATGGGTGCATTGCTTCATGGGTGTGCAGTGGTCGACTCTGCTAGACAGCTATACCAGGCTAGATGATGGGTATACCTTGGCATCATCCCACATGACACTGGTCTGCATTGTGGCTCAGGGGTGTAGTTTCTGGATTTTCCCACACAGGTGGGTATTGTATTCACCATCCAGTCACCTGGGTGACTATTGTGTGTGGCCAATGCTGTGCATTGCTTGCCATGTATGTGTTCCTTAGTCCATGACATGGATGGTGTCTGGGATGTGCACACCTCCCACATGCATGTACAGTGACATGTGGAACTGTACCTGGGGTGTCTGGCCCATGTGTAAACAGATTATCATCAGGTGTGCCAGTCCTGGGTTCATGTGGCGGGAACTGGTAATGGACAGCAGGTTTACCCTCTACCTACATTGATAGCATGCTACCGGCATTCCCTGGTGTCAGTGGCATCTGTCCATTCAGGGCATGTTTTTAGGCATGGTATATCCTTTGTGGGTAAAATTTGATGGCACCACAGGTATTGCAGGTGTCCAGTAGGGAACATGGGGAAGGTGCACTGTCAGCATATACATGCCTATTGGACAGACGGACAGGGCGCCATGCCCTCTGTAGCCCACTGCAAGCACACCATAGTTACTATCAGTGGGCAATATGCAGGGTACTACAAACATTGCAGCTGTTGCCTAGGCAAGTGTATGTGTGTATGAGACATGGGTTGACCGTGTTTTCTGGGTAATACTAGGGTTGGCTACTAGGTACTTTGTTTGCCTGGCCTTGATGTCACATGTATGGGTATGGATTTTCACCCCAGCCTCTCGGCTATTTCACATCTGTTATCCCTGTACAGTGGACATTGTGATATATACTAGGGCCACCGTATAAGAAATTTGCAAAACCCACTCCACATTTGAGCCCAGTTGTTACACACTCACACACACACCTCCACACAGGATACGAGTTACAAACACAGACACACACACACACCTGTCATGTCTGGGGTTAGAACTCCTACCTAACTAGTTTATTAGACTACAGCACTTCACAGTTATAGAATGCACTACAGAGATTACTGGAGTACTCCTTCCCCAAAGGTGTATTTCACATTGGATGACATCAGCAGGATTGCCAAAGTAGGGCATTTGAACTGCAGTGAGTGTGGCTAGGCTAAAATGCATTGCTGATGCACAGATCTGATGAAGCGTGCGTTTAAGCATGTGAAAGCGCTTATCTTCTGCAGTTTTATGGAATAAAAGAATTTTATAGATTATTTTGGACTTCTCGTGGTGTATCCTGACTACTGTTCTACTTACACTACAGCATGAAGCTGTTATAGGACGCACAACAGGGAATACTGGAATACTCCTTCCCAAAAGGTGTATTTCACAATGAATGACATCAGCAGGATCGCCAAAGTAGGGCATTTGAATTGTAGTGAGTATGGCTAGGCTAAAATGCATTGCTCCCTACACAGACAGAAACACACACACAATTGCTATGTCTGGGATTAGAACTCGTACCTAACTAATTCATCACACTACAGCAGTACACAGTTATGGATGCGTCACGGGGATTACTTGGCTACACTTTTCCAAAAGGTCTATTTCACATTGTATGACATCAGCAGCATTGACAAAGTAGGGTAATTGAAATGTAGTGAGTGTGACTAGACTAAAAAGCATTGCTCTCTACACAAACAGACACACACACACACACACACACACACACACACACACACACACACACACTTGCCATCTTTGGGATTAGAACTCCTACTTAACTATTTTATCACACTACAGCAGTACGCAGTTATAGGAAGCGCCACAGAGATTACTGGCCTACACCTTTCACAAGGGTGTATTTCAAAGTGGATGACCTCAGCAGGCTTGTCATTGTATGGCTATGGAGAGGGCAGCGTGTGTGCATGGGCCATTACCCATTCATCTAGAGGTTAACACACCACATGCGAGCACACACAGGGTTATATTACACAGGTACGTGTACACAGCAGCTGCTAGATGACTACTTCCTTGTACAGTCATGTTGCACAGCTAGCACTTTCACCACATAGTCCGTCATGCTGACAGATACCAGTGGTTATGGTCTACAGTGACTGACATCCGAATCTCATGTGGTTGTAGCCATTTGGTTGTGTGCTGGGTGGGACAGGTCTCATAATGGATGGCCCCTTGTGACAGTCGCTCTCTTCCACACATCTGTGTGCGTCTACTTTTGGCTTATTCTAGTGTGTTGTCCTTGGATATTTGCCTCTATTCCTGTCCAGAGTGTGTGCAAAGCATGAGTGCTGCATACTGAGGAGTGTCTGCACTAACATCTGCAAATGCCAGATATGTCTGGTCCACTGTTGTTTGCAGGCATGGCCTTCATTTGTGTGTGTGTGAGCATGCCCAGTATGACCTTTTGGTATGTTGTTGACTGACATTGCCTTCATTTCTCTAAGTGTGTGAGCATGCCCTACTGTATTGAATGTGTGGATCGATTCCAGGTAGTTTTTACTGCAGTGCAGACCTTTCTGTTGTGCACCTACAGGTAGCATACTGTTTCTGCAGGGCATCCTTCGATCATTTGGCAATATGGGAACAAACTGTGCAGGGGATACTGTAGGTGATTGTGTCTGTGCTGCTTCCGCTGCATGGCACTGCTGTTAGTAGAGATATTCAGACGTGTACCATTATACACAGTGATGTTTCCTGTCCTCATGTACTGTCAGGTGGACATTCTTGCTCACAGTGATGACTTGGGGGACAAGGGTGAGTGCAGCTGTGTCTGGTATTGTGGGCAGACACCTACGTATTCATGGTAAGTTATGCCATTCTGGAGGGGGAGCTGCAGACACTTGGTGCTGGGTTTGTGTATCCAGTTCAGCACCTTGGTACAGTGCTGGCAGAGGATCCCATACTTGTCCGCCCATCAACATGGCAGTATGGCCTTATCCTGCTGTGACAATGCCTCACAGCTGTACAGATTTGCACAGGTTAGCTAGAGGCAGTGGCTATGGGTCAGGACATTTACCCTATTGTGGTGTACGTGCAAATGTGTAGCCACCCATTTATGTGTTTGCAGCCAGGGTTAGTGTGTGCACACAGCTTGGTGTTGGACCGTGCGCATTCCATGCTCCCATACCCCCCTCTGTTATCCTAACCTCTTCCATACATTATGCATGCATTCTCTGCTACTTTCCCTAAGGGTATCACCACATCACAAGTGTGTGTTAGTGTTGGTCCACAGTTCATGCAGTGGGACATGGTGGACATTACTGTGGTTTTTCCACATGGCCTTGCATTTGGTTTATATGGATTGTGTTATGTTGTTATTTGGGTGTCCATGATGTAGCATGCATTGGCAGTACGTGTGAGACACGGGCCTTTGGCAGGCACCTGTGGGCCATTAGGTGTTGATGCAGGCCAGATGTGGCAGGCCATTGCATTCTGTCTGTCCTACAGTCCCAGACCACCATACAGTATATTCCCTTGGGGTGACAGGTTAGATGTGATAGTTGTTCATGCCAATACTTTCTATCAGTCTTGATCAGGTGGTGTGGATGCTGGCAGGGTGCTACTTACAGCTAGGGAAACACCTGCATGGGACACCTGCTTTGCATGCTGCAGTCTTCCACTATTGTCATATATAGGTGGGGGTCATACTATACCCATTCCCCTCAGCAGGGATATTGCCAGAAAGGTGCCTGTGGGTGGTGTTTGCATGGCTGGGTGCATGTGTGCTATGGACAATACAGATATGCATGGGGGATTACTGTTATGCTGGCATGTGCAGGTACATCAGCTGATTCCCAATACATCAGTCCTACCTCCTTTGTGATCTGCAGGTGTTCAGAAAGACATCACCGGTATCCCCAACTACAGGTCCTGTTAATGTGATGCATACCTATATGTACAAATTCAAGTGTGTCACCATTTCAGAGTGACACAATATATATAGTGTATGTCTGGGGTACTTTCCCATGTGTACTGCTTGTATATCTAGCCCAACAGCCATGCCATGTCAGTCTTTCAGATGGTGACACATATTACCACCATACATTTGCAATGGCTTACTGCTAGCATGTGTTATACTGGTGGGAATTGTCTTTGGCACTGCAGTCGTCAGGGCTTGTCCCTGTTATCAGCAGTAGTGGGCAGTGGCCACCAGGTCTTACCTCAACATGCATACATACTGACCACTCTCACAAAATTATGAAACAGACACCATCCTAACACACACAGACCTGCATACTGTACAAATGCTACAACCTATCCTGCTATCTTGGCCACCTCTGGCCATTTGTGCTCCACTCGTATTATACCTACTCACACATGTCACTACATTTCTACACAGGATTGGGGGGGCACACCTGAGTGTCACTACATTTCTACACTGGATTGGGGGAAGTGGCAGACCTGCCTGTTTCCACAGGTCTACATAGGTGTGGGGGGGCACACCTGACTGTTGCTAAATTTCTACATAGGATTGTTGGGGAACACACCTAACTGTTTTTACATTTCTACACAGGATTGGGAGGTACATTTGACTGTTACTACGTTTCTACACAGGATGGGGGGAGCACCTGACTGTTTCTACATGTCTGTATGGGAGTTAGGGGGGGCACACCTGACTGTTACTAAATTTTTACATAGGGTTGTGGGGGGCACACCTGACTGTTTTTACATTTCTACACAGGATTGGGTGGGGGGGGACCTGCCTGTTGCTACATTTCTACACAGGATGGGGGGGCACACCTGACTGTTTCTGCATTTCTATACATGATTGGGGGGTACACCTTACTGTTTCTACATATCTATATAGGATGGGGGGAACACCTGGCACTTGCACACATTTGCTATGACTGTACTGGTATGTCAGGTACTCCATTTCATTCTGTATTATAACCTATCGTACTGACTAGAGGCATATCAGTGTACTACAGGTCTTAGCTTTGGTTGCCCTACATATTAGTGTCTGACTTCCTACCCTTCAGAATTAACATCACACTGTCTGACCTGCTGTAATTTGTCTGTGTAGGCCTGGGAGGGGGGGGGTTAGCCATAGGCATCATTCAGAAGCCATAGCACAGGTTGTGCTTGGGTTTGTCTACATCTTTCCTGCTGGCTGAGACTGTTGTTGGGTATGTTAACCTCCCTGACTGGCATGTGTGAGTCATATGGAAACGCATGTCACCCAGCACATTCCATGTAGTGGGTTTAGTCACCCTGTGTAGCACTGACTACTGTGGTGACTCCAGTATGCATTACAGATGTCATGGTGTCACTATGGGTGTCTGCTATCTGCTGCCATAACATTCAGCCATGCAATTCCCTTGCATGCTCGCATCCATACCACAGATACAGGTAACAACACATTCTACTCCATTTGGCAAATGGATAGGTTGCTTGACTTACCTTGTGGGTGTGCCAGGATTGAGGATGGTGCTGGAATGCTGCCTATGTTGGATGCACATAATACACTTCCTATACATGGTTGAGCACAGGTAGTGTCATGTTTGGCATCCTTTTTACTGTATGTGCGAGTCATAGAGAGGTGTCATTCCCTTGATCCCTACTATGTCAGTGTATGTGCTATGTGTTTTCTCACGGCCAGGGCATACTGGGCACGCCTCCATCTGCCTACTGGGGGAGGCTCAGGTTGTTCCTCCTCCAAGTCACTCTGTGCCTGTGGAGGCCTTTGGCATTGGTGGAGGGCTGTGTGGTCCTGCCCCATGCTGTTCCTGCTGCAGCTGTTTCTGCAAGATCATATTGTGTAGCATGGCACATACCATAACAATGTGAGTACATGTAGATGGTGAGTACTGCAAGGCTCCACCGGATGTGTCCAGATACTGGAATTGTGACTGGAGCATCCTAAACACACACTCTATTATAAGTCTGGTCTGTGCGTGTGCCTCATTAAGGTGTTCTTGTTCAGGTGTGTATGCATTTCTGATGGGTGTCATCAGCCATGGCTCCAGTGTGTAACCAGCATCCCCCACTAGGTGACCATAGGTGATGTCCCCATTGGCAAATCTCTGGTACAGCTGTGTTAGATGCCAAATGTGGGAATCATGATAGCTTCCAGGGCAGCCAGCATACACATTCATTATAATGCCTTGGGCATCGCACACGACCTGCCAGTTGATGGAAGGGTGGCCCCTGCGGTTGATGTAGGGCCTACCCTGATCACCGGGTGGTACTTTGATGCATATATGCTTGCAGTCTATAGTGCCCACTACCTCAGGGTATTCTGCTATTTGGTGGAAGCGATGCATATTGCTGGCCAACACCTCATGGGTGTTGAGGAAATTGTGCTGACATGGCATCCAAAAAATGGTGGAATACTCTGGATGCTGATGCCTGTGAGATCCCCATGATATCCCCAGATGAGCTTTGGGGGATATCTGAGGCTAGTATTTCTAGGCCTACACATACCTTGGTATCTGCCGGGATGGGTTCTTCTCGGTCAGTTTGGTTTGTCAGGCATGGCCGGCACAGCTCAACAATTTGCTGTAGGAGGTCCCTGTCTACCCTATAGTGCTCCACTATCTCTAGCTCATGTAGCCCCTGGTAGGTTACCCTGGGTCTGTGCACTCTTCTCCGTCTCCTCACTCTGGGTTGATCGGCAGCATTCACATCCTCACTACCCTCAGCCTCTTGCACATGTTGTTCTATGTTGCCCGCTGCAGCCTCTATCATTTTGTAGTTTTGTTTGTTAAAAGTTCCACACTTGTATACACCGGTGGTGTAGTGTATGGGAAAAACTAGAAGGGAAAGTCTTTGCATAGTTTATAGTAGTGTTCTAGGCTGGGCTGATCTGCTGCCTGTGCAATTGGCTGATTCAGACACATTTCACCTGCCAGCAATGCTAGTTCTCCTTGATTACCTTCCTACTGTTGTTTTCCCTTCCCATTTCCTTCCTGTTTAAGCCCAGGGGCATGCCATGCAAACAGAGTGCTCAAAATTGCACAGTTCTGCTATTTCCTGGTTTTACTTTTTTTTTTTCTTCCTTTAAAACCCGGTGTGCAGCATGCACACCCGCTTAGGCAATGTAAAGAGTGCTAGGCAGATTCAGACACACCCCCTTGCTCAGCTGTGGTAAGCTAGGAGCAAACCCAAGCCACAGAGCTCCAATCTGCTTACAGTATGCCTGACACACACCCCTATGATGTCAGCTAACTCCTAAGCTTGCACCAAGCTACTCCTACTCTTACACTGTTGGGACCTGACTAGCATGCTGGTGAAAATTGGGATTCACTATCATTCCCCTCATTTGCATAGGATTGCCTGCTAATGCATAGTTACATGTCTTACCCTGAGCCTCCCCCCTTAGCAACCACTACTCACTGGCCATGTTGTCTTCTGCCTGCTATTGAATTTCATGGCAGAATAGTGATTTTAGTTAGAATGCTTATTTTAGGTTTATTTTATTATTGTCCCCCCAATTCCGTATGCGTGCCACTGCCCTACACTTAAACAGCTGAGATCGGTAAAAAAAAATAAAAGTTGATTTTTTTCTTTTTTAGGCTGTTTGCAATGCCAATGGCCTTATACTTGGCCATTGGCATGCTTCCTGACTGATATGCAGCCTTTATTTGGAGCTGTCACTGCTCCGTTTTGGATTTTGCAGAAATGTACTCGGTTGCTAACTGTGTACATTTCTGCAGATTGCACTAGTCCTGCATGGCTGGTTTAAAGCTTCCTGGATCACAAATTCACCTCATTTGATGGATTTCTCCTGCAAATGGGGTGATTTGCATACAGGGTCTTAGTCTGTGCAGGACTAGTGCAGGAGCGCTCGTGCATTTCCCTGCAGGCTGTTCCTGGATCACACGGAAGACATATTGCCTGCTAGAGCTCCTGCCCTAATCCTGCATGCCATGCAAGGCATGCAGAATCCAGGGGATTGTTTGATGCTGCTGTTTTTGACATACTGATCAATGCCCAAGGAAAGCTCAGGATCATCTATATAAAAGAGTCAAGGGAGTTAAAATTAATATACACATGGGGAAAATCTAATTGAAGAAGAAATCAAAGGAAATGAAAGTGGGAGGTAGCAAAGGTGAACTGAACATTAGTTGTTCCAGTTTTGTGAATATAGTAAAGCAGCTCAGATATTCTGCCAAATAGGTTAAAGTTACACTTTTAACTGTGCTCTACCATTCTGTAAAATGCCATAGTTTTCTTCCATGTATTTTTATCTAAGTAAATAAATGTGCTGGGCACACATGTCCAGATACTATGAAGCATGAGATTTTGATTAGGATTTACCTTGTAATGTTCATATCATTCACTTTTCAACAGCAGTAATAAGGGTGATAGTTCTCTTCATTCTTGAATACCCCGCCATGATTGCACATTGGCATGCATATTAAAATGTCAGAACTCGGCTCTGCTACTATTCCTTTTTGAATGGGTCTGCCCATAATTAGCTGCCTAACAACATTATGATCTTACCCAGCAATGTCAAATTAAAAATGTATGTATAGAGAATAGAAGGGTACAAGTTTTAAAAGTAGTGCACTTGCATGTCTGTTCAGGCTATGCATTTTTCCCATGTTAGTGTCCAATAAGTTATTATTTTCTAAAGGGGGTTTCATCATTTATTAACTGACAACACGTTAAACAATCACTAGTGATGTGTTCTTCTGCTTAGCTTGATGTATTAGCTAGTTTTTCTGACTAGAGTACCTTGCCTTCTTTTTGCCATAACAATTTTTATGATTACTTTACACTTCACAGTAAGACACTGTCTGGTTCGACTCTCAGCTAGAGCATCTTCTGCGTGTACACATGCGTGAATGGCCGTATCTTCGTTGAAGGTTGTGCATCAGGCCTGGCAACTCGGTATGTAAAAATCAACTGCCAGTCATTAGCAGACCGGAGTTCCGCTGTGGCGACCCTTAACCGGGAAAAAGCCGAAAGAAACAACAACAACAACTTTACACTTTTTCACAATCTCTTCTAAATCCAAATTTCTTTGATTACTGAGAATAATACTATGCTTCTGAATGTACATGATATATGTGCATATTATATTCTGTCCTAACTTGGAGAAGATGAGCACATTCTGATACCTATCTCTTAGAAACTATTCTAAACATGCTAGGAGACATTTAAAAGTCTTTCATGGCTAAGTTTGCTTTCAAAAGCAGTTTTTCTCAAGTTGGGATATAAAATAACCAGTAGAGTAATTTCTTGGTAAAATTATTTGTAAAGGAAAATGTTTAATTGATGACTTTCACCATATTCCATTGATCTAAATTAGTAATTATCTAACCTTATGATATAAAAGGAAATACACGCAGTATGGTTAATATGCATTCCTTGTGGTTATACTTCCAGAGCACCTTCCCATAGTTACCCAAAGGATTCAGTGAGTGTGGAGACCAGAACATTGGAATAACAGTTATCACTGCAGCTGTGGCACAGTGTCCTACCACAGCAGGGACTGTTTTAGAAAAGAAAACAGAAACTATTCAAATACCTTTTGGAATATGAAGTAAACTTTTCTTTGAAAAATGCTGTTATACAGATTTAGTTTGTGTTAAGCTGCACATGTACATAGATCAAATTTGATGGAGAATGTATTTATAAGTATTGCTTTGCTTGTAGTCTATACATTTGTCAGTTTTAAGAACTATTATATTTATTAATATATATATATATATATATATATATATATATATATATATATATATATATATATAGTTCCCTATCAGAAGCCTGAAACACTATAAGCCTGAAAACCAAAAGCCTGAAAATTCAAAATCCCGAAAACCCAAAATCCTGAAACCACAAATAATGCTAATATGTCACTATAAAGACACTAATATCTGCCAACTGACCCTGATCCTAACCCTAACCCTAAGGTCCGTCACTATCGCACACTCACCTGACCCGCGCCCTAACCCTAACTCACTTAAACCGCCCTAACCCCAATATTTGTCACTATTGCATACATGCCTAACCTGCCTAACCATAACTCACTTAAACCGCCCTAACCCTAACATAAAACCAATCACACTTACCTGAACCCAACGCATGACCTAACACCACAGGGCTAACAATAGCAAAGCCACAATGACGTAAGTATGTCCATTTTGTGTTTTCAGGATTTTGAGTTTCAGGATTTTGGGTTTTCGGGATTTTGAATTTTCAGGCTTTTGGTTTCAGGATTTTGATTTTCAGGCTTATAGTGTTTCAGGCTTCTGATAGGGAACTATATATATATATATATATATATATATATATATATATATATATATATATAAATAATTAAATAAGAATGTGTATTAAGAAGACCTACATAATTCAATGCACAGTGCAGTTCTGTACTAAAATTAGCCTGCCTTTGTGCTTGAAACCATTATAATATCCTCCTGTTGCACAGTGTCCTCTGAAATTGTGCATGTCTTAATTTGTAGAACATAATTTCCACTTCTGCTGCATGTGTTATTTCACAGAAAAAACAATGCATTTGCTCAGTGCTTGTATAATCATTTCCAGTAAAGCTAAATAGGAGAAGTGAATTTCTTTAACTGTATAATAGTTTCCAAGGGATACGCTTCTAAACAGAATGTGAAAGCCAGTTAGAAGAAAACCAGGTCAATTAACAAGAAAATCCTGTTTACTCGCACATTAATGGTCTTTTGGAGAATATCTAGATGCAGAATTTACATCAAGCTGTGTGAAGATATGACACTAACTATACCCAAACTCCAATGCAATTTGCACTACAATATCAGAAATTAAGGAAAACTAAAACAGCCAAGTTAATTTAATTTGATGACTTTACTTTTGTTCCAGTCATGTGCCATGCCGCTGACTTATTATTTGTTTATTTATTTTTGATTTTGCTACAAGAAAGATGCACAGAATACTTTACCTTACCTGTGTTTCTGTTTGCAGAGGTTGTTATATTAAGGTTCATCACTGTTATCATATCTGCATTTTTGCTTATAATTTTCTGCATTAAACTACGGAAGGGAATTCAATTCACAGAGGGATTCTCTGCTCTGTTTTTTCATAGTGTTCAGTACAAATTTGGTAGAGGTCGAATACACTGGTTAAAGGCAGGCAGATGGTGTGCCACACTGCTTAAATGTATGTATTTATTTATTTGTTTGTTTGTGGACTAGTGTAGAATATTGAACTTAGTGGACCATTTTCAGATTCTTCTCAGGGTTACAGAAACTAATAGCATGCACTTATATAAGATTTAAATCTTACAAATGGAGTTAGCAACTTAGAAAAAAATACTGTGGGATGTAGCAATGTGATTTTAATTATCCATTTATTTATTTTCACATTTAGTAACAGGGTAAGTAACTCTGGTACAAGGATGCTTTTAAGAAATGACTTGGGTCAGGATGGTACAAAAACAAAGCAGTTGATACAATATATGTTCATAGGTTAGGGGTGGAGATTGGAAGAATTATCTATGCAAAAAAGAACTAATGTGGCAGCTTAGATTGGCTGCCAACTTTCTTCCAGGGTTGAATGACCATTTATCCATCTTCCCAGTACTAACGGAAAAAGCCAACAAAATCAATAAAAATATTTGAAGCATTTAGTATGCACTAACGAGTGAACAATTGCATATATTTTAGTGCATTATAAACTACAAGGGTATATTTTCATGTATGTTTAAAATATCAATATTTTATATTTACATTTTTTATATATTTATACATTTAAAATTCAATGTAGAAGTGGTGTTACAATATATACCTGTATACTTTGGGAATACAGCATGTGTTTTACATGTTATACTTGTTGTGGGCATGTATACCATTCGTCTACAAGAAGTGGGAATGTTGAGATTTTTTTTTTAAGAAAACAGGATTTTACTTAATTGATTAATTGGTAATTTAATTTATTGCATATTAAGTGGAGAGTATTTATTGGTTGGTTTGAAATTATGTGGTTGATCTGATGAAGTCAAAATTTTTGATGAAAGTGCTTAACACTGATGTACTGTGTACCATTTTATTATTTTATTATTAAAAGAAATATCCTGCAGTCCTTTGGGTGCGTTTCTCTTTTGTTTTGGTTGTCTAAGCACCTACACACCACTTTGCTGTGTATATGTTCATAGGTAGGTACTCGACTATTAGCCCTAGGGCCTATATAAGCCAAGCCAAAAAGGTACCCTGACTTTCACCATACAAGAAAATTATTTTCCTGTGTCACTGTCAAGAAGAGCCACGGAAGTGATCCCTGGGGTGAATTTCCTATTTACCATCCAATTATCAAGATTTTTCTTGAAGTGTGCTAATGAGGAGCTTTGTTTGATATAGATAAGTAGTTTGTTCCAGAGTATGAGGATACTCTGGGACAGGAATCTATCCCTCCAGCATGTTCTGTTTATTGTGGTGACCAGGTTTAGGTCCCTAGAGCATGTAGCTTGGAAGGATTGGGATTTCTTTAAGTGGAGCATGTCCAACAGCTCTGGGTTTGACATAGCTTTGTATGTTAGGCGGAGATCGCCTCTGAGTAGGCGATAAGTGATGGAGTAAAGCTGGAGATTTTTGAGATGGTCTGTGTAGGGCATCTGTTTGAGGCTGGCAATCCTCTTTGTGAGGTATTTCTGCGGCCTTTCCAGTTGTTTTACATGTCTGGTTTTCAATGGTAATTTGTTCTGAAGAAGTCATACTAGTTGATGAAAGCGCTTAACAACTTTGGTTTATTATTTTTAATATTAAAACAGTATTGTGGACTCGCAACGTTGTGCTCTTTTATTTTATCTGTTTTAGATGTCTTGTGAGGTACATACCAAAAGGGGCATTGTACTCTATAATGGGTCTAATGAGTGATGAGAAGAGGGGAACAATGACCTCTTTTTTTCCTGGATGAGAAACCTTTTGTGATGAGGTGTGCCATGTAGAAGGATTTCCTGACTACTGTGACTGTGTGATTATCAAAGAAGAGCCTACTGTCCACCTGTGTCCCAAGGTGTTTTATCACACTTTTGGTGTTAAGTAGACTACCGCCTATGTGGTAGTTCATGGATGCAGAGTTTTTACCAAAGGGGAATGACAATGCACTTTTTGGCATTGAGCTTGAGGCCATGGCTCTGACACCAGGCATCTGTCTCAGTGAGACCCTTTTGTAGGATGGCCATATTGTTGGGAATTTCGATTATGGCTCCTAGTTTGCAGTCATCTGTGAACTTTGTTAGCCAAAGACCTTCTGTGTTAGCCTGTACTTCAGAGAAGTAGATACCAAACAGGAAAGGACCCAAGACTGAACCCTGTGGTGCTCCACTTGTCACTGGTCTGAAGTCGGTAGCAATAAAACAGCTGTTTGTAGTATCTGCAATATATGAGTGGGGGTGAATGAGGGGAGGTGGGAAAAGAATAGTTTAACATAAGGGCAAATACACATGGAATTATTGCTACCGAAGACATTCTGAGACAAGAGGGAAAATAGTGGTGTATTTAGTCTGGGTAATCCTATTCTTGTTGAAGTATTTTGCATTCTCATTATGTGAAAAATGCATTATTTAAGTTCCTGGAGAAATTAGGCTAGGTTGGTAAAGATTTCAAATGTACTGGAAGGGAATCACAGACTTTCAGAGTGGAACTAGAAAATAGGTTTTCTGTGTGATACAGCTTGTGCAGTGGAGTATGGATATGGTGGAGAATACCTTAGTAAAGATGGCAAAAGACTTAACATTAAGATGTCTGAACATGAGTTAGCTGATCTGAGGTGAACCGGGAGCCATTTGACGTTACAGTGTAAACAGCTGCAATGTTTTCTTTGCTGAGAAGAGGAAAGAAGATGCTAATGTTTTCTGAAGTAGCTTGTAGACTGTGTACATTTTTTAGAGGTGGAGAAAATTAGTGGAAGTCTAAACTAAAGAAGGATTTATTTGCCAATTGCATCTCCACCTCATGGATAGAGGGTCTATATTAGAACATCGAAGTTTTAAAACTTCGAATGTTCTAATATCGAACCGTTTTGAGCGAATGCTAAAAATAGCGAAGCTGCAGAACACCGAATTCTTTCCTAGGGAAAGAATTCGGTTGGCCGGTTCTGTGTCTTCACTATTTTCAGCGCTGTGGTGGAAATTTACTGGTCGGGTTCAGGTAAGTGTGTGATTGTGTGGTTGTTAGGATTAGGGCACGGGTTAGGTGAGTTAGGTTAGGGCACGGGTTAGGTAAATTAGGGTTAGGGGCAGGTTAAGTGAGTTAGGGTTGGGACGTGGGTTAGGTGAGTGTGCAATAGTGACGGAACTTAGGGTTAGGGTTAAGGTAAGTGGATAGATAGTAGTGTATGTATAGTTTTGTGTAGGGTTAGTTGTAGGATTATAAGGGTATATGTGTGTATTGATTTTTTTTTAGGTGTGCTTGTGTTGTGTGTATGTGTTTCGGAATAGCAAATTTTTTCCTTGGGAAAAAATTTGCTGTTCTGAATGTTCAATATTATGTGGTTTAGATATTTTAGGTTCGATGAAATAGCATTCGCTATTTCCATATTTTGATCACGTGATACAAACACTGGATAGAGGAAGTGGAGTATTTTTTTGCCCAAAAAAGGAATTTGTTCATGTTTAATTTGATGATTAATTTGTCACTGGCATTTGAAGCAGAATCCAGGGTATAGCCAGATGTCTAATTTCTTGAAGTAAGGCTCTGTTTTGATGGGTTCAAGGTTAGGGTAAATGATGGTTCATTGGCATGAAATTTTAGCCATACGTTTTGGTGTACCAAAGAATGTGACCTTGTTGTTCATAAATTTTTTACTAAGTATGGAATTGTTAATGGGGCAGGTAGAAAGTATTTTGAATTGACTTTCCCTGTTGCATTTAATGATTGCTGGGGAAGAGGTTGCAGTGTACCTCATGATGTTGTGCGCATAAAGAATAATATGTGGTTTGGGAAGATCTTCTTAAAGGATTCTGAATAAATTATTAAAAAAACAGGGCAACAGACTAGAGTCCTGTGGGACTCCTTTAAATAGGACAGCTGAGGGGTCCATACATTCATAATCTCATGATTTCTTTCTAAGCTTATAACCAGGGAGACAGTTGAGAAGCTCACCTTTATCAACCTGTCTGTTGGACAACTAACAATGCCCTTCATTAAGTAGCTTTAACTAGCATATCAGATGAAGTTCAAGATCATCTGTCCAGTAACTGGCTTTAAATTTATTAAGGAAGTATCCTGTTTGATGTGTAAGTGCAGCCTATTCTTGAAGTGAGAAATAGTTTGGATTGGGCACTGTCATTATTTTGGGGTTGATGATGTGGCAGCGCAGGTTAAGGTCTCTGGAGCAGGTGTTTGCTTTACCTTTTGTTCTATTTAGTTAGAGTTTGTTAAGTATTGAAACAATCACAGCATAGAAAGTTAATCCACGATTCTGATACAGAACAAATGGACAGGACATCCTTCTGTCAGAGTAGCTAACATTACTGGGACCTGAGATCTTTTTGATGAGGAAACATTGAGTTCTCTTGAGTTGATGCGGGTGCTTGGTAAGTTACATGTCAAAGGTAGGGATATATTCAATGATGGTCCTATTAAAAGAGGAATTGTGTGAGACTATAACTTTGTTGATCCTTAAGAGCATGCCAAGACAGGTTTTGCAAGGTAAAAGGATTTATTAACTGCCATAGAAACATTTGTCAAAGGAGATTCTGGTATTAACATATACGCCTAAGTCCCTGCCTATAATGTCAGATTTAAGTGGAAGGTTATCTATTTGACAAGTGGTATTGATGCACTATTTACCAAAATAAACTATGCTGCATTTTTAGTACTAAGACGAAGCCCACAATTTGCATGCAAAATTTTTGTTTGTCCTAGTCAATCATTGCTGGAAAGTTTCAAAAGGTGTTAATTGCCTTCAGTTTGCAGTCATCAGGAAACTTGGTAATCCACAGTCAATTGATATCAACTTTCATGCTGCAAAGGCAAAAATCAATAACATGTAGAGGTAGGACAGAGCCCTGGGTACACTGCTGGTCATGCTTTTCTGTCTAGAGCAAACTCCCTGACCTTAACAGAAACACCTATCCAGTGAGGGTCTATATCAGCATTTTGAAAATTGAATAGTTTGAATCACTAAATGTCGAACTGACATGATCGAACTATTCAATTTTCGAATGTCTATACAAAAAAAAAAACAAACAAACAAAAAAAAAAACTAAACTAAAGGATGTAGGCAGGCGGGCAAGCACCCCAGCACCCCCAAACCCCCGATACTTAACTATACCATCTCTGTGACCACACTACATTGAAGTAAATGGAAATCTCCCCTTACGGAGATTTCCGTTTACCTGAACAACGTTCTGCACTTTCGGCATTCTCGAGGCAACAATATCAGATTCGATATTGTCAGCATTCGAGATGCTGATGGGAACCTCCAGTGAACTGTGTATGGGTTAACACTGAGATGAGAGTTTGTCAATAATGACAGAACTGGGGATAGAGTTAATAGCTTTGGCAAGGTCTAGGTATGCAGTTTAGGATCATTTCAAGAACCATAGAATTTGTATTTTGACAAATGCCAAAGGGACATGGTCTAATGAGACTTCAGGAAAGGAGGCTTGAGAATGAATGGGTGAGACAGATGAGATGGTTGGTGGGAGTTAAGATGAAAGATAATTTAACTCCAAGGATATTAGCAATATCCCTGGGGTCAGAGTCAGTAATACCATTAGAGATACGCTCTATGGATTATTGGTTAGTTCTAGGGTTTCTAATGCAAAGGAAAAACGGCTTATGGTTGTATTTTAAATTGCATGAAACTTGAAGTTCATAATTGGCCTGGCATTTCCTAATGGTAAGCAGGACAGACCCATTTTAAATCCCATTAATAATAAAAAAGTTGGTATTATTTAGAAACAGGCTGAAGCTTTTTTTATTATACAGTTTTTTGATATAGAAGTTCCACTACTTAAGTTTAGTTCTAAGCTTGCCATGATGCATACATAAGACTTGTATTGATGCCTCAATATATGTTCCACTCGGAAAGTAAACAATTCAGAGGACTGTGTAGTAGTATCAGCTTTAAGGATTGCTTGGAAGCCTTACCATTTCTGTAAGTAGTAAGCAGTAAGATCAACAAATAGTAAATAATTACTTTTGGAGTAACCCTTAAATGTGGAGTGTTGGGTGCAATCCATGTTTTCAGGACGTAGGTCACAGTGAGATGGTCCAATCTGATGAGTAAGGGAGTAACAAGTGGTATAGTGCAATTAGGGAAAACATTCATTAGGCAATATCAAGAAGATTAACACCTTTGGTGGTCAGGTAGAGGACTTGATCAAGATCAACTGCATTTATGAAGTGCAGAAATCTGTCAGCACCTTTGTTGTTGGTAGTATATATTTGCCATTTTATGTATGTATAGTTGGAGTGTCCCATAAGAAAATATTCTGTTTAATGGTCAAATTTTCTGACTAGTTAAGGTATTCAGCATGCTCAGAAGGGAGATGTGATTATGCCAATGAGCACCTTAAAATGTCAGTTTGCAATGAAGAATGCAAAGCATTTGGATGAATGATGCCAGACGTCTGCTGGATGGATAGAGTTTATTAAGAGTGGATGTTCCATTAAATCAAAGACTTTGATAACGGGAATGTAAATTGAGTCTGTAAGACTCCTGCTGTTTCTGTTCAGTAGCATATTGTCTGTCAGGATATATAGACTGGTCAAAGTGCTCCTGCCTGTGTAGAAGACATGATTGACACAGTGTATGACTATTTATATTTCATTATCTTTCAGATGAGATGTTAAACTGAGGCCACATCCACCTGAGATTTTTGTAGCTCATGTGATTTTAAAATATCCCATGGCACCAGTTCAAAAGAGTTGGGGTCCTTTATTTGTATTAAAAAAAACTCTTTATTTACAAAATATGCACATATTTACAAATATATAAATATACAAATCTGTTTACACATATTCATAATTTCCTTTACAATCATGCTAAATTTTCATTCCTATTAAACCATCAGTCCTTTTTCCATAACCACTCTTATTTTACTTAATATTATTGATAAAATTCATTAATCAGCAAACATAATTTCATTTATTCATTCATTTCATATAACCCATATACCATAAAATAACTTTTTATCTACTCTTTTAACATATTCTTTACTTCAATTCCTATCATATACCATGTAATCAAAGCCATGTTAATTTTATCCACTTCTTTTATATCTTCAAAAAAAATCTTCTATACACAATTTCCCCATAACCTTTTTACTCTTTTACATTTCAGAAATACACATATTCTAATACTTTTCTTTATATATTGAATATTGTGGTCTGTGTCTCTGTAGTTATTTATTTTTCTATTTAATTATTTAATAGAATACTGTGGTCTCTCTCTGTCTGTGCAGTAAGTGGGGGCTATTGTGTTTCACTTCATTGATATTCAGTGTTAAAATCTTAGCCTAGAAGATTTCTCTGTATTTATAAGTGTTAGTCACATATCTTTGAAGGTATTACTGCTCAGTATATGAGTTGTTTGACTTCTGCTACATACCTACAATCAACTGCATTACTAGCTGAGTTAAGTACAAACTTGCAGTGTTAAAGATTGTACTGCATTTTATTTTTCAGTCTATTTAATTGTTTCATTGAATGTTGTGGTCTGTATCTCTCTGTAGTTTGTTTTTCTATTTAATTGTTTCATAGAATACTGTTTGTCTCTCGCTGTCTCTGCAGTTAGTTTGCCATCCGCCCTCCCTGTTCTTGTTACAGCTTTGGAATTGCCTGGCCCTCCTGTAAATTTGTGTTTGAACATTCTTCCTGGGTCTATGTCATTTGTTCATTCAACCGAGTACAGTGAGATCATATTTTGACTTCAGACACTCCTACCAGTCTCATCTGTTCAACTCTATCCCAGCTCGATTCCAGTCTAGTGTCACTAGCTCATTCTACATAATACAGAGAAAACATTTGTGAAGGATAAGCCACTTAGGTCATTAATTTTGAATTATCTTCTGTTTCTCCTTTCTCCCTTTCCACTTTAAAAAAAAAAACAATTTTTTCTAAGCTTGTTTCCTGCCTTTCCTGTAACTAGTCCAGTCCAGATACAGATTTGCTGTAACCGGAACTGTTTGTAAGCTTCTGATCCCCCAAAGCCTTTCTGTGTTGGAGGGAAGTCTTCTAGCTAATCAGTGGAAGTGGTAAACACAAGAGTGGTTTCTGGCCCAGAAATTGTAGTTTATTGGCCGTTTGGGCAGTTTTTCCATCTCTTTCCACTTTCTGGTTTTAAAAGCCTGCATTTGCGCTTGTTTCTCACCTTTCCTGTAACTAGTCTATTCCAGATACAGATTTGCTGTAGACAGGACTGTTTGTAAGCTTCTGAGCCTCCAAGCCTTTCTGTGTTAGAGGGAAGCCTTCTAGCTTATCAGTGGGAGTGGTAAGCACTAGTTAGCCTATCTACCACAAGAGTGGTTTCTGGCCCATAAATTGTAACTTATTGGCCATTTGGCAGTTTTTCCATCTCTTTCAACTTACTGGTTTAAAAGCCCGCATTTGCTCTTGTTTCCCATCTTTCCTGTAACTAGTCTAGTCCAGATACATATTTGCTGTATCCAGGACTGTTTGTAAGCTTCTGAGCCCACCAAGCCATTTTGTGTTGGATGGAAGCCTTCTACCTTATCTGTGGGAGTGGTAGTAACTAGGTACCCTATCTACCACAAGAGTGGTTTCTGGCCCAGAAATTATAGTTTGATGGCCGTTTGGGCAGTTTTTCCATCTCTTTCAACTTTCTGGTTTAAAAGCCCATGTTTGAGCTTGTTTCCCACCGTTCCTGTAACTAGTCTAGTCCAGATACAGATTCGCTGTATCCAGGACTGTTTGTAAGTTTCTGAGCCCCCCCCCCAAGCCTTTCTGTGTTGGTGCGAAGCATTCTAGTTTATCAGTGGGAGTGGTAAGCACTAGGTAGCCTATCCACCACAAGTTCCAGGTACAGATTCTTAGTTTTAGCACTTGAATTTGCTTATTCATGCTCAGCACTTGTTCAGAACTTGTTAGCACTAAATAAGCTACAAATTACTACAGCACTCAACCTTCCTCTTTACCTAGAGGAAAACAGTTTTTATACTTACTTTCCTCACTTACTTAGAGAAAAACAGCTCTTATATTCACTTTCCTCACTTGTATAGAAGACGGTAGTTTTTTTTATTCAGGCATGTCAATGTGTCAGCTCTCAGTGTTCTTTCCTGTCTATCTGATGAATTTGGGCATCTTGGGGTAATGCAGCAATTGCCTCATGTACACAGACATCCCTCTCCTCTTACCACCCAACACCACAACCTGTGAGAGATCCACTTATCTAGCCAAACTGGAGGTAAAGCTCTCTACAATCAAGACTGAACTTGACAGTCAAGAGGAGAAGGTAAACACTTGCACTGCACCACACTCATCACATAATCCTACTAAACCTACACCACCAAAATCCACACATAGAAACACGAAAACATTCACAGAGGCTCTCGGTAATAATCTGCTCAAGCAACAGAGACCTCCAAAGCAGAAATGCAAGCAACCTCCACCCCCAACACAACCCAAATGACACATAGAACACAACTGCAGCTACGAACCAAAACTAAATCACAAAAACACCTTCAATGGCTGAAGAAACGTCAAACTGGCACGAAGTAATTGTTCAAAGGCTTTAATTGCATAAAAATCCACAGAAATGCTGAATCAAGTGCTTTCACCTGACTAATACCAGGCTTTATCAAGATCTTGATAAAGCCATGTATTAGTCAGGTGAAAGCACTTGATTCAGCATTTCTGTGGATTTTTATGCAATTAAAGCCTTTGAACTATTACTTCGTGCCAGTTTGCCAAATGACACATAGCCCACAGACAGTGTGCCAATAAACCAAGTCCATAAGGCAAAACAACGTACCCAACACACTAGTCACAGACTCTATATTCAGGCACACTGATGTCCCACTCACCAGGCTAAACAAGGTGAAGGTTACTGTCAACTGCCTGTCGGGTGCCAGGATCCACCACATAACCCACGCACTCAGGTCACTCCACAACAAGTGCAAATATGACTCTGTCATTGTCCATGTTGGTGTGAACAACCTGAGATGTACCTCCCTGGACTACATGAAAAGAGACATGGAAGAGCTCTCCAATCTTGTAGCCCAGGCAGGTATAAGCCTAGCCCTGAGTAGCATCCTGCCATTGCCCAGAATGATACCACAGTACAAGGACAACATGATTGACTTCAATAATTGGCTAAGCTTCAGGTGTCATTCTAAGGGGATCCAGTATCTGTCTGCCTGGGATGACATGGTCGACAGACCACAATGCTTTGTCAGAGATGGCCTGCACCTGTCACCCCTGGGATTTCGGATACTGGCTTAGGGTCTTGCCGCCCCTATAGTGCCATTTTTAGGCAATGTTCAAATGACAAATTCTCCACCGTAACAGGAATTGGAACAGGCAAGTAAAAACTGAGGGTAATGCTACTCAATACTAGAAGTCTAAATCTCAAAATGCACTCACTCAAGACACTCCTTAAAATGGAGAACATCGATATCTGTGCAGTGACTGAGACCTGGTTCAAGCTGTAGAGAGCACCCCATGCATCACCAGGCTATAACTCATACCACACTTTTCAGCCATCTAACCTGGACCAGACCACCAAAGGCAGAGGTGTGTCCATATTCATTAAGGATATCCACACCTCCAGGCTAGTTGTGCAGCAAAATGCATCCAAGGTTATCCAAGTGCAACTAACTCTGGGCAAAACTGCAATCCAAATAGTAGCTTGCTACAGATCCTCCCACCATGCCCCAGGATTCCCACTCCTCTTTTCTTGATATCCTGGAAAATATTAGGTTTCAACCAAACACCCTAATAATGCGCGATTTCAACTTCCCCACCATTAACTGGGAAAACCACTTATGTACCAACTCCTTCACTCGACGCTTTCTGGAATTCATAAATTCCAATGCCCTGCATCAACTTATCTACAACCCCACCAGGGCAACAGTATCCTAGACCTAGTCATTACCAACATGAGTGACCAGTGTTCTACACCTGAAGTCAACTCCTCATTGGTCAGATCCAACCATAAGCTAATCACCCTAGATATCTGCATCCCGCCCCCACTCACCATGAAGGAAACCATGGTAAAAAAATTCTCAGAAGCCAACGTCATGCTTCTTAAGGCAGAAGTGGCAAACTTCATGACACCCATGCAGATGGACAATACAGTTACAACTGCTGAATTCTACACAAACGCACTCTATAAGCACTTACGCGAGTGCATGGATCATCATATCCCAAACAGAACCAAGACAATATCCTCCAAAAAAAATGGAAGCCAATCTGGTGGACCCCTGCCATAAACAAACTCTACAACACTAAGGCACTGTACGAGCACATCCACTCATGCATAAATCATGCCATCCCAAATAGAACCAAGATGTCCTCCTCCAAAAAAAGGAAGCAAATCTGGTGGTCCCCTGCCATAAACAAACTTTACAATAAAAGGAAGAAACTGTTGCAAAAAAGAGGAAAAATCCCAGGATGCAAACAACTCCCTTACTTTCCTCAGTAAGAAGCTGAGATCCCTCATAAAATCCTCCAAAGCTAGTTGCGAAAGCAAAATTGCCAAAGATTCCAAAGACAACCACGAGGCATTCTATAACTATGTCAAGAATCTAAATGGCAATGCTCAGATCTGCTCTGAACTACAACAGAATGGCATTAAATATACTGATCCCAAGGATATTGCAAATATCCTGGTAGATCAATTCAGTGCCAATTTCACCCCCCCTCACCCCCTAAATGGCCCATCTCAATATCGAAGATTGACAAATTCCAGTAATAATGGCCACACAGGTAAAAAAGACACTCTCCAAAGCTAAGAATACAGCATCCATGAGACCAGATGGCATCCTGGGCTGTCTACTACATGAACTACAAAATGAACTGGCACCTCACCTAAGTGTCATGTTTAATCATACCCTCACCTCAGGCTGTGTGCCCACTGAGTGGTGCACAGCTACAGTTATCCCACTCCTCAAGGAGGGATCCACCTTGGATCCCAGGAACTAGCGTCCCATCAGTCTGACGAGCATGATCTACAAGGCCATGGAACGTATTATCATAGAACTTATAAACAAAGACACTGGCAACCTTCAAACACTGGACCCCACCCAGTTTGGGTTTGTGAAGGGCCGATCTTGTCTCCTGAACCTGATTGACTTCGCTGAATCAGTCTCCAGAGCCGTGGACAAGGGTAAGGCAGTCCATACAGCCTATCTGGACCTCGCCAAGGCCTTTGACACCATCCCTCACTCTTATAACTTACTAAGTTTGGCATTAATCCCTACGTCAGCCGATGGGTTGCCAACTGGCTTACTGACAGAACCCACACAGTAAAAGTAGCTGACTCCATCCAAATCCAGCTCCAGATAAGTGACAAGTGGAGTACCTCAGGGTTCAGTCCTGGGACCGCTCTTGTTTGGCATCTACTTCTCTGAAGTACAGGCCAATACTAAGGGGCACTGGCTAACAAAGTTCGCAGATGACTGCAAACTGGGAGCCATTATTGAATCCCCAAATGATGTGGATACTCTACAAAAGGGTCTTACAGAAACAGATGCTTGGTGCCAGAGCAATGGGCTCAAGCTCAATGCCAAGAAATGTATAGTTATCGCCTTTGGGAAAAAATATGTACCTGTGAATTACCACATAGGTGGCAGTACACTAAACACCAAAAGTATGATAAGAGATTTAGGGACACAGGTGGACAGTGGTCTCACCTTCGATAACCACATCGCCAAAACAGTAAGGAAATCCTTCTATGTGGCACACCTCATTACTAAGGGCTTTTCATCCAGAAAAAAGGAGGTCATTGTCCCACTGTACTCATCCCTCATTAGACCCATTATAGAATACAACACCCAATTTGGTATGTACCTCTCAAGACATCTGCAACAACTGGAAAAGGCCGAAAAAATACTTCACTAAAAGAATCATAGGCCTAAAGCAGATGCCCTATGCTGACTGCCTTACAAAACTCCAGCTATACTCTGTTGCATATCGTCTACTCAGAGGCAATTTCTGCTTAACATACAAGGCCATGTCAAATCCAGAGCTGTTGGACATACTGCACTTAAAGAAATCCCAATCCCTTAGAGCCACATGCTCCAGGGAACTAAACCTTGTCATCACAATAAACAAAACATGCTGGATGGATAGGTTCCTGACCCTGAGACTCCCCAGACTCTGGAATACACTGGCCATACTGTCAAGCAGAGCACCTCTTTGGCCCTCTTCAAAAAGAACCTTGACAATTGGATGGGAGAAAGGAAATTCCCCCCAGGTATCACATCAGTCACCCTGCTAGACAGGGGTCCAGGGAAGTAAATAGTGTGGGAAGAAATAGCCAGGGAATTGTTATGGCTAGGCTTGTATAGCCCCTAGGGCCGATAGCCTAGTACCAACCTATGAACCTATGAACAGAAGGAAGAAACTGTTGCAAAAGAGATTAAAATCCCATGGGTGGAGGAACTGGTCAGCCTCAGTAAGAAGCTGAGATCCCTTATAAGATCCTCCAAAGCTAGCTATGAAAACAAAATCACCACTGATTCTAAGGGCAACCACAAAGCATTCTATAGCTATATCAAGAATCTCAATGGCAACACCCAGATCTGCTCTGAGTTACAGCACAATGGCACGAAATTTACAGAACCAACTGATATTGCCAACATCCTGGCAGATAGGCTCAGTGCTAACCTTACTCCTCCTCTCACCCCCTAAAGGCCCATATCTATACAAGAAGAATGCAGAGTCCCTGTAATCACATCTATGCAGGTAAAAGCTGCACTCTCTAAAACTAAAAACAGCATCCATGGGACCAGATAACATCCCAGGCTGCATTTTACACGAACTTCAGAATTAACTGGCTCCCCACCTAAGCACCATGTTCAGTCATAGTCTTACGTCAGGCATTGTACCCACTGAATGGTGCACAGCAACAGTTATCCCACTCCACAAAGGGGGAGCCACCACTGATCCTGGGAACTATCACCATATTAGCCTGACGAGCCTGGTTTGCAAGGCCATGGAATGTATCATCATGGAACTCAAAAACAAAGACATTGGTAACCTCCAAACTCTTGAACCCACCCAGTTCAGGTTTTTGAAAGGCATATTCCTTCTGAACCTGAGCGACTTCTTTGAGGCAGTCACCAAAGCCATAAATGAGGGTAAGGTGGTTCACACAGTCTATCTTGAACTAGCCAAGGCTTTTGACACCATTCCACATTCTGGAATTATAGCTAAACTCACTAAACTAGGTATAAATCCATACGTCACAAGATGGGTTGCCAACTGGCTCACTGACAGAACCCACACTGTAAAAGTTGCAGACTCCAAATCTGACTTCAAACCAGCGACAAGTGGAGTACCACAGGGTTCAGTCCTGGGACCTCTCCTGTTTGGTATCTACTTCTGTGAAGTACAGGCTAACACAGAAGGCCTCTGGCTAACAAAGTTCACAGATGACTGCAAACTAGGAGCCATAATCGAGTCCCCAAGTGATGTGGACATCCTACAAAAGGGCCTCACTGACAAGACAGATGCCTGGTGTCAGAGGCATGGCCTCAAGCTCATTGCCAAAAAAGTGCATTGTCATCCCCTTTGGTAAAAACTCTGTACCCATGAACTACAACATAAACGGCAGTCTACTTAATGCTGAATGTGTGATAAGAGACCTTGGGACCCAGGTGGACAGTAGTCTCTCCTTTAATAATCACATCACCACAGTAGTCAGGAAATCCTTCTATGTGGCACACCTCATCACAAAAGGGTTCTCATCCAGGAAAAAAGAGGTCATTGTTCCCCTCTACTCGGCACTCATTAGACCCATTATAGTGTACAATGCCCCTTTTGGAATGTACCTCACAAGACATTTGCAACAGCTGGAAAGGCCACAGAAGTACCTCACAAAGATGATTACTGGCCTCAAACAGATGCCCTACACTGACCGTCTCAAAAAACTCCAGATTTACTCTGTAGTGTATTGCCTACTGCGAGGTGATCTCTGCCTAACATATAAAGCTATGTTAAACCCAGAGCTGTTGGACATGCTATACCTAAAAAAATCCCAATCCTTCTGAACTACACACTCTAGTGACCTAAACCTCACCACAATAAACAGGACATGCTGGAGGGATAGATTCCTGTCCCAGAGACTTCCTATACTCTAGAACAAGCTACCCGTCTATGTCAAGCAAAGTTCCTCATTAGCACTCTTCAAGAAAAATCTTGATGAGTGGATGGGAAATTGGAAATACACCCCGGGGATCACTTCTGTGGCTCTGCTCAACAAGGGCACAGGAAATTAACTTTCTTGGTTGGCGTAAGTCAGGGAACCTTGCTGGGTAGGATTACTTTGGCCCTTGGCCTAATAGCTTACCTATGAACCTACCTATGAACCTATACAGCATATTTCCTTTTATATTGGCAATGTATCTATCACCAGTCCCCACAAAACATCTTGACATTCTGTTTTCTAATTACGCTATTTGCTTCTTATTTTTATAGCTTTAATATTTTCATCTTTTAGATTTTTCCAAGATTTTACATAGTAATGTTTTATTATTATGTTCTTATACCATGCCGTCATATCTTTTTTTATATCATTAGTTTTTATTTTTCATAAAATATTTTTTCTTCATAACATTTTATTTCTTCATTTACACACTCTTTTTTCTCTTTTCCTTTTTTACTATACCCCAAAGTTTATCATACGTGTATTCTTACAGTGTTACTACTAATCTTTAATCTTTTTCATTTATCTACTTTAACACTTTGTACAAATGTAATGAAGCAGCTTATACCGCTGTGTTAATTAACCCCAAACCTCCCTTGTCTTTATTTACATACAGAATATTTTTACTGGGTTTAATCTAGATCCCCATGTAATTGAAAACATTATCCATAATAATTCATTTTCAAATGATGTTGGCAACATAAATATACTTGCTACATATGCTATTTTCCCATCAATTCTGACTTTATCAAATATGCCCTTTTTCTGAATGATAATTTATATGTTCTCCAGAAAAGACATGCTTGTTTTATTTTTTCTATTGTTTTTCCCCATTGAATTCTATTTACATCTGTATTCCCAAATGTTATACCTAACACCAAAATTTCAATAATTGTAGAATGTATACCCCCGATCTTTACTACATCACCAAAACCTTTACTTTTGTCTTTATTTAAAGCCATCCCTACCATCTTGAGACACTTGTTTGTGTAAAGTATTACTTTTTTAATCCAAATTTTGTTTTTTGCAATTATTATAATGTCATCTGCAAATGTTAATAGAACTGGAATTCTTAAACCTTCAGATGTTATTATACCTGCCTCCCTAATTTTGTAATTTATTCCACATACTATCATATTCATAACTAATTCAAAGAGTATACAACTCATTGGACATCACTGTCTTACACCACTCTTCATATGTACCTCTTGGCTTAACTAGACATTTACAAGTATTTTTACTTCATAATTATTGCTGACATATATAATTTCTTAACTTTCTAACTTATATTTCATTCTGTCATTATTACCCATAAGATTTCATGTCCAGCTGCATCAAATGCCTTATTAAGATCTCCTATCATGATTTCTGCTTCTTCTTTTCTGTTCATAATATTATCCAAAATTTATCTTCTTCTTCTTCTTTCGGCTTTTTCCCGGTTAGGGGTCGCCACAGCGGATCACTTGTCCGCACATTGAATGGCAGTGGAGTTTTACGGTGTCGAGTTGCCAGCCCGGCGCCCATCCTTCCACAGAAGGCACACTCACACGCACACCTGGGGCCAATTTAGAGTGTCCAATCCACCTGCAGCATGTCTTTGGGATGTGGGAGGAAACCGGAGCACCCGGAGGAAACCCACGCGACCACAGGGAGGACATGCAGACTCCGCACAGAAGGCACCCCAGCCGAGGATCGAACCGGAGAACCTCTTGCTGTGAGGCAGCAATGCTAACCACTGCACCATCGTGGCCGCCCTATTATCCAAAATTTATCTAACTAGCATTAATAATTCTTGACAGCCATTCCCCTTTATACTATATATGCGATCTTCCATAACATTTTCCATTTCAGTTTCAAATCACTTTTGTATTAGTTGCATAAAGATCTTATTATTATTCAATACTATTGGTCTCCATTTTTTTTTCTCTTCTGTCTTCCTTCTACAATATTATTTAAGGATTCTACTACATAATTCGTTATACATAAAAACTTTCATTTAACTATTCATTCAAAATCCTTAAAAAATATATATTTTTTTCCAATTCTTTAAATTTTATACATTTCATACACCATTCCATCTGGTCTTGTAGCCGAACCTATATTTGGTTTTCTTAATAATTTATCTAGCTCATTTAAAGAAATCTCCTTTTCCAATTCTTTATTCTCTTTTTCTGTTAACTTTCTTACTTTCCATGTTTTTTTTTCACTACCTTCTTTTTTCTTTAAATATCTCTTGCACACATTGTGCTACACTATTCATAATCTTTTCCTGAGTTCTTTCTATTTCTTTTTTTATATTTTTATTTCTCTCATTGCATTACCATCTTCTTTAATAATCTGCTTAAGTAAGTCAATACATCTCTTTTTTCTTGTAAAATATCTTTCTATCATTATGTTCTAAATCTTCTAATGCATAATTATACATTCTTTTATATATATATTTTTTTACATCATAGTGCCACTGTAAAAAAAAAACATATTTGTATGTGTTTCCTTAAATATCATGCACTGTTCTGGCCAATTGTTATAAAATGTTCTCATAGTAATATGATCTTTCCATAACTATATTACTAATCTGTTCCAGTCTTCATTCCTTGCCTTCTCATTTATCCCTTCTATTTCTTTGCTTATTTTTATATTTATTTTTGTTTATCTCTAGCCATATTGCGAGATGATCAGAAAATCATGTTTCAACTACTTTCCATTTTCTTATAACTAAACCTTATGATACTATAAAGCACTCTATTTCAGTTCTTTACATACCCCTTTTGTAAGTACATGAATTTTTGTCTCAAAGTGTTAACTTACCACATCTTATAACTTCTAACATTTTTCTTATATAATTTCCTTTCTTTTTATGCTTGCCTCTTATATCACACTTAATATTTATCACTACATATTCCAAAATCAGATTAAATAAGTTTTCCCTTTCTTAACAGTTGGTATAAGCATATAATGTTAGGGTCTATATTATTTACTTGAACTGTCAGAATGTCGAGTACCCTTCCATCAACACCTATGTGTCGAACATCCTCTGCAGTAAGTGGATACATTATTGATTTCTTTCCAAGAGAAAGAAATCGGTTGGCCGTTGTTTGAAATCTGCCCTTTTTCCGCTGTGGTGCAATCTCAGAATTAATATATCTAGTTAGGGGGATGTGGAGGGCAAAGCCCCCCACTTCATTGTGTCTGTTAAATTGTGTTGTTCATATTTGGGTTACCAATTTTTTTTCCTTGAAAAGAAATTGATGATGTGGCTGTTCGATGAAGAGGATGTTTGACACTTGGGTGTTGATGGAAGGGTACTCAACATTCTGACAGTTTGAGTAAGTAATATAGACCCTAATGTTATAATTCTATATACTTGTTCTTTCCATTTTAAATCTACAATGTTTAATCTTCTCATTTTTGCTAAAGTTGCATCTAATATCGTTACTATATTTCTACAGAATACAGCTATTCCAGAACATCTTTCATTTCCCAAGTTCCAAACTATTTTTCCTTCCCATTGTTTCTCTGTTGGTTATCTTTTTCATTTGTTAAAAATATTGTCTTTTCTAATATAATTACATCCACATCACATGTAGTAACACCACTGCAAAATTAATATTCCTGTTACAATATTCTTAATAATATTCATATTTACAGAAAACATTCTAAAAGTTAAATTTTTCTTTTTCCTTAGATTCATGGTTTCATAAGTTCATAGCTAATTACTATCCTAGCTCTATTAACAGGCTATTGTAAGAAAACACCCCAACCATTATACTAAGCCCCAGTCTTTAGCTTTATAGTTTCTTTTTCATCTATTTCCTTTCATTTTTCTTTTGAGCTTATCCCTTTAAATTTTCTTTTTCTGTCTTCTACCCTTTTAACAATATATATTTTTTTCTGTTACTACCTCCTCCTTTGTTAATTATTTCAGAACATTCTTCTATATCTTGTTTACTATTCTTTTTCATTTAATTTTTCTTCTGTTTCTACTACTTCTAAAATGTCTTCTTTGTTTGCTTTCTTCTCTTTCTTTTTCTTCCTTACTGTTATTTTCATTTATGCAATCCATCATAAATGTCCAGTTTTATTACATTTATAACATTTCACTTCACATTTTTGCAGCATGTCCCACTTCCCTGCAGAAACAACATTTTCTTTTGTCACAGTTCTTTTCCACAAAACAAAACATGTTTTAGGTTCTCCTCAGTATTTTATAACACTTCTGTTCCCCTCAATATTTATCACAATTGGTATATGTATAATTTTTTTCTCTTTATATTTTTAACATAATATGTAAATCCTAGACACCAGTCTATAACATCCTTTTGTCATAAACGTTTGCAATGTTCAGTACTTGTTTACATAAAGCATTCAAATGTCCTTTCAAAGTTTCTGTTTCTACCTCTGTTAGAAATTGTACACAAACCTTCTTTTCTGTTTCTCTGTTAAATGCTTTTAACCCATAAAGACTCTATGGGTTACAATCTTTCTTTTTCATATTTGCCAAGATAATTTTCAATTGAAAACTCTCATATATAATGTCACAAAATGTCTCTTTGTTAATAAGAATAAATGCTCTTACCTGAGCTTTTGCACCCAGAAGCGCTATTAAGTGTGCCACACTTCATACCTTTCCATTTCTTTGTCTTCTTTACTTTTAATCCTTTCTACATAATTCTACATAATTCCATTTTTGTCTTATTTTACTTTCTCTTTATATGTTTTCTTTTCTATCTCGCCACTATTCTTCAGAATTGTCTCTGCATCCTCCTTTTGTACTTTTTCCATAGTACCCCCCCCCCCACCCCCCAGGAAATTATCTCCTATATTTCCTGGCTTACTGTTCACTTCCATTTCTTTAAGTAAATCATCCTGCAACCCTACTGACTGCAGGGTTGTAATGATACATCCATCATTTGCTGGCTCATCTCCATCAAACAAGCTTTTTTGAAACATTTCCTCAGAATCCTGCACACATTCTCCAGGCTTGATATTTGCTTTCTCCTTCATTTCTTTCACTACTCCATATTCTCCTTCCACTGTGCCTGGAACAGAAGTGCTCCTCCAAAATGTGTCCCACTCACAGCAGTGACCAGTAGGGGAAGATCCCCTATGCCCTGGACACATTTCCCATAGTATCAATACAAGCGTAGGTCCTTGAAAAGAGGCTACCAGCCTTCTGAGACTAACATCATCAACTAAGAATAAATAAAAAATAAATAAAACATAATGAATTATAGGAAATCAAAAAAATTGTGTGGGTATGTGCAAGTCTATGAGTGTGTGTGTGTGTGTGTGTGTGTGTGTGTGTGTGTGTGTGTGTGTGTGTGTGTGTGTGTGTGTGTGTGTGCGCATGTGTGTGTGTGTGTGCACGCGAGTGTGCATGTGTGTGTGTGTGTGTGTTTGTGAATGACAATCCTTGCTTTGCCTCTAAAGGTGATAATATGATCAGTTTTATATGTATGGCATTTTGCTGTGTATAGAGGCTGCATTGCGCTACATTCATCAGATAAGCTTATTCTAACATTAAAATTGGTTAACTGGTCTTGGAGTAATCCATAAATATAAAGGAGTAATCCATCCGTAATTATAATATAAACATACATTTTCCTGATTGCTACAAATCATTGTCTGGATCTCAACTTGACGTATTCTTAACAAGTTTACATGCCTTAAAATCTGTTATGCTATTTATGGAGAACTTTAGGTACCTAATATAAATTGTGAACTATATTATTCAAGCAACATGACTGTACAAACCAACTTGATAACAAAAATAATCTGTAACTCGATACTAAAATAGCAGGTACAGAAGTGGTGTACTCATCTTAGCCTGAATAAAACACTCATATCAACATATCCATAATGACCCTATCCCTTGCTTGTTTGCTTGGATCAATGCATTGCCATATTTCAAACTGAAATTGCCCAGATCATCCTACCGTCCATCTTTCCATAACCCCCCCCTTTTCCCCATTTTCTACATGAGTAGGGGTACATCAGCAGTTACCATAATCTAGAACCATTGTTTACACAAATGGGTAGCTAGCTTAATTATGAATATATGGATCTATGTTAACTCAACGAAATTATGTTTCATCGAAATGTACAAGATCAAACTCACTTTAGCAAAAGTTTATTTTATCGAAAAAGCACTTCGCCCTCCACACCCCCCTACTTTAATATTCACACTCTGAGATTACACTACAGTGGCGAAAAGGGAATATTCCCTTATCCCTGCTGTACCGCAATCTAAGCAACAGTTTGCTTAGTTGTACAATCAATAGTACAGTTGATGTACAACTAAATCTGCATGCAAACAACTGTTTGCTTAGTCACCTTTCAGTGAAAGTGTATTTTCGACAAAATGCACTTAAACAAAAGTGAGTTTGATCATATACGTTTCGATGAAACGTACTTTTGATCATAAGACCAGGACCCATACATATATATATATATATATATATATATATATATATATATATGTGTGTGTGTGTGTGTGTGTGTGTGTGTGTGTGTGTGTATGTATAAAATCAAATGTTTGGAAGTTAGAAAAATGTCATGATGGAACAGTGAGTGCTCTTTAAAGAAGCCCAAGATAACAGTGAAACTGATCAGCATGTAAAAAATCAGCAGAAAGGTAGAAAATGTTAAACAAAAATAGTGATATAGGTTCTTGTAAAGCTCATTCACTTATTTTCTTATTCCCAGTGACTAGATCTTTACTTTATACCTAGTGAGTACTTGGTATCTCCAATTTAATAGGATTAGGTAGTTGTTAGAAAATGAATGAATCTCATCTGGACTCCTTATTTTATCAACTGCCAGATTAAAACTTACACATAGATGCTTTCCTTTCTGAATTAATGCAGATTACTCCATCCCTCTATATTTTTGAAAAAAACCCCGGTGTCCACCAATAAGCGGAACAGTTCCAATAGACAACTCTCCAATTTTTAAAATGCTTGTTTAATCCACATAACGCCAACCGGAACACACTATAACATCCACAGAACACAGGAACAGAAAAACTAACATATAACTCAACGGACAAGACAAAAAACGCTGAAAGCAGTTAGCGCTTTCAACCAATTCAATTTGGTCTTCTTCAGAACTGTTCCGCTTATTGGTGGACACCGGGGTTTTTTCAAAGGTTTGCATTCTTTTGGAATCCTGTTTATGATGTCCATCCCTCTATATGTCATAAATTAAGCATGGGCATACATCCATACACATGCACACATGTGCAAACACATGCAAACACACACATACATATGCAAACATGCACACACAAGCATACATACACACGTGCACGCACACTTACACATACAACCATGCACGCACACTTGTTTCTTTTAAGAACAATAATTTTTTTTAATGCAGTGCCTTATTGTTCTTAAAATGGTAATTTCAGTTTCTCACTGTTGTTCTTGCATTGTTCTTTCAGCTTTTTTCATAAAACCAAAGCTGACTCACTCTACTCAATTTTTTTATGACTTGAGTCAAAATCTGTATTTATTGTAAATAATGTTATATGCTGTACTTATTTTCTCCATAAGACCCCACATTCCCAGAAGTGAAGTAATTTTGTCAGTTTGTTTCTAAGTTCCAAATCAAGAGGACATGCCCACAGAGAATGCTGCAATACCACCAGCTTCAGGAAATCCTATTTAGAATAGGAGGAATTGCTCAACTTTTTGGATAGTGCTGCTGTCAATTTATCAAGCAATTGTCAGTCAAGTTGTGAAATGATGTTGTCCTCAAACCATTTCTCCCAGTTGCACCACCTTTCTTGTTATCCCTATCTAGTTAAATCTGATTATCTTGTCCAGATCTGCTCCATATAGGATTGTTCTGTGGCCCTGGTTAACTCCTTTATATTTATGGACTACTCCAAGACCAATTGCTTATTACTTATTTATCTTGATGACAATCTCAGATGGTATAGCTCCTCACTGAATCTTGTAACCTCAGGCTGCTGCTTTCTGCTCTGTATTTTACTCCCTCTTGGATAGATGCATTGAGGTGTCCATGCCAGTGTGGAGTGTGTATAACAGCAAGATCAGAACTAAACCCCTATGGTGGAACTACCACATCAGTGAACTCGTTCATGAAAAGAAAAGAACTCATGGCCATCATGAAAAGATAGCCACTTCATCATTACAAAAGAGATTTAAAATTAGTAGGTGAGACTTTCAAATTTACTGTTAGTAAATGTAAGGCCCACCATGTAATTAGGATTGCAGATAATTCAAAACATAATTATAACACTGCATCTGTTGCATTTACTTAAACATAAGCAGATGCTAAAGGCTGAAAAGTCATACTCAGAATTCAGTAAGCATATTTCTCCTGATAAGGGACTTCTGCATGATGAAACTTAAACAAATGGAGCTGTCATTAAATTTGGGAAAGATATAAGTTGCATCACTTCCTTCTTTTGATTTTGAAAAGAAATTAGGTATTAACAATTATTTTTTTTTCAAGTGCATATGCATTCAAATGATATTTCACAAGCCAGAGGGGATAGCTGAGATTACCACTGTTAAAAAGCCTTGATGAATTTGGATGTGTCCTAACACAATAATAATGAATGAAGAATATTGAACAAGTTGGTATAGCCAAGGAAAGGAATAAAGTAGTTCTTAGATTTTAAAACTGTAGAATTAAGTGAAGTGGGAGCATGCATTGTTTCCTTCCCAGGGGCACTGGCTCTTTATGACAATTTAAAGATACATTATTCTGTTGTGAATTTCACTGAGGTTTGAACACATAACTGAGTTTTAGTTTCCATAGAGCAATAGTTTCAACCTACAGGAATACAAATCAGTAATAAGAAGGCTGATCAATTCTGTGCTGAATGTGATTACAAATGAAATAAATTATTCAAAAAAATTAAGCTAGAGGTTTGTATGGAATAATGCACAGACCAAAGAAAGAAACTTAATGATCCCAAGTTCAAATATCTAGATAATTGTCTTAAACAGTAAAAGAAATGAAATATGTCCGCAAAAATAAAAAAAAAATCTGAATACTGTAGCACTCATGGAACATTCCTTGATGAAAACCATGAGTACTGTGCCTAAAGGAAACACAAGGAATGGACCGCAAACCCAAATGAACAGCGATAGAGTACTGGTATAAACAATAAATGCCACAAGTCCAAAGGTTGAATATACAGTATTCAACCTTTGGACTTGTGGATTTATTGTTTATATCAGTACTCTATCGCTGTTCGTTTGGGTTTGCGGTCCGTTCCTTGTGTTTCCTCAGTTTGTTGTTTATCTGGTTGTAGCATGAGTACTGTGCCTATCAGACGAATGTTGTCTGCAAAAGGGACATGGTGGACATGGTGGAAAAAAGATGGACAACATGTCTTTCTGTGATGGAGATAATTAAATGAAGTCATGAGATAGAGGAGGCACTCACTGGGAGGTACATGTGAAGACAGGAGAGGACAACAGAGTTAAGTAGTTAGTTTCTGTCTACTCATCCGTCAAAGGAGAGGAAATGGAAAAAAGAATGACAATATGAGCCTGGTCTCCCTGGTACAGATGGATGGATCCCTAACTGTATGCCGGATTATCTTGATTTAATCAGTGGCCTGAGCATGGAGATGCTGACTAGAAAGGGATGAGAGTGGCTTGCTGATGCTAACTCGCCCACTTCAGGGGGAGTGTATTGGCAGAGTCTGTACCTGTGGAAATGCCAGGTAATAAAGTACCTGCTTCTTCATATAGTGGGCCTACAACCCCATGCACATGGAGTGTGTGTGCATGCCAGCTGAAAACTGTTGCGCAGAAAAATGCCCAGACACAATGTGCCTACCATAGCAGTCATTGCTCTACAGTTTTCAGACATGTCGGGGTATAAAGATATTGGGAGCACTTAAAAATGTTCAAAAAAGGAGGTGAGTGATGACCACAATCCCTGGCATTAACCTTTCCCTCCTCTTGGTAGCAGATTCGAATGGGAGGAAAGAAGAGACCAGCAGGTATAAACTCTGCATGGTAGCATGAAGGATGACAGGCGTATCAGAACTATTCAAGAGAGATGCAAGAAAGACAAATATGGATGAGGGATAATCAGGAGAATTATAAAACTTTGAAATAAAGCAAGACCATCCAACAATACATACACTTAAACCTGACAGTCATACTATTACCATACTGACGAAAATGAGACGCTGGTTTACAAAATCTACCGAACATGTTGAAGAAACAGACAAATGCATGTTTCGTAAAACAGAATTGGAAACAATCACACATGTTGTTGCTGGGTATTATATGCTAATGGCAGAAGGTCTGTATACTGAAAAGGATAATAATGTGGCAAGACCATTGCACTGAGGATTGTGCAAACGTTGTAATATTGAGGTAGCTGAGAAACATTGGAAACACAAACCACAAAGCATTATAGAAAACAATGAATTTTGTATCACATGGGATTACCCATTACCAACAGTTGAAAAAATAGATGCGAGAAAACCATATATAGCAGTCCATGAAAAGAAGACAAAAGTAACACTGATCACTGAAATTGCTACATCTAGTGATTACAGTCCATTATGTACAGAGGGACACAAAGTCATAAAATACCAGGATTTGCAGGCAGAAATGAGTGCAATTTGGGAGAAGATACCTAAACAGTTTTGATAGTAGTTGGAGCAATGGGTCTCATAAAAAAGAATTTACAGTCATATTTAGATATGTTGCAAATGCATGCAACTCTATATGAATTGCAGAAGGAGTTAAATTTGGGCACATTGCAGATGCTACTAAGAGCTTTTCATAAAAGCAGTTTGAGAAATATGAATACAGATGCATGAGAAAAAACATACATATCATTTGTGATTCCTCTCTTTCCTAACTCTGTCACAAGAATATTAAATATTTAATGGAAAGGCTCAAACACTTCTTAAGTACACCTCTAATGGAGCTAGGAGTGTCACCTCACATTCCAAAATTAAAGACAGCCTTGTTCTCTTAACAAAATGAAAATCTGATAAATATAATATATTCTAATGACTAATATGCTGCAAGTGGACATTTTTAAATTATTTTTATTAGTCGAAATAAGTACAAAATGTCACACAAGGGGATTGAATTAACTTGAAACAAGGTTTAATTTCATAGATCTGAATGGATCACAGGAAAATTCGACCTCTTATTAAACAGCTGAGAAAACTTAAGTTTGTTCAGGCTTGTACTCAGTCAGAAAAGTTGAATTCTTCAAACATTTCTTCATGCAAAAAAAAAAAAAAAAAACAAAACATGGATGCTCGGAAGGTTAACATCTTCTAAGTTTTAACAACCTAATGCAATTTAATCACAGTGGGAAAAAAATCATTCTTTTCACTGGTATCAGAAAAATAAGATACCATCCCTTCACAAGTGTCTGTGAAGCTGCTATCCTATCATTTGTCTACTGATCCTTCAATATTTTTTTTCAGTGGACTTTAAGTATTCCTGTTGTTCAGCGATCATCATAGGGATAAATGTTATCAAGATAATGCCTACTACATGTTGTTACTTTCCTGGCATTTATGAATTATCATTATGTTTCTCTCTTGGAGAATGTATTGTTAAGTAATGTAATGGTGTTGTCAAATGACAGCCGATAATCAAAAACTGAGGAAGTTCTTTCTGAACTCCTTGTTTTGTTCTGCATATTTATGGTCTAGTGTTATATGGCCGTTCACCATTGTTGAAAGCCATCGGCCTATTTATCAGTAATCGTCATATATCCACAACACCAGTTTACTCACAATACACATCTAAGCACAGAACTTATGCTGAGACTATAACACAGTCTAAATGATGTCAGCCTTCAGTGCCTACTCGTTTCCTCCTTCCATGTATTGCATCTCCATACAGACCACCCAGGAATCACCAGTATTAGATAAAAAAAACAGTAAAAACCAATTAAACTCCTGCAAAGCAAGGAAATGTCTCAATCACAAATGACATTATAAATGACATTATAGTTAGGCGTACAAAATCCACACTTGCCAACAATTGGATGACAGTAAGCAACTTATCTGCTATTAGGATCTATGATATCACAAAGGCCACAAAATCTGTATTAGTATGATCTAGTGGTCGCCCATATGGGAATGAATGATGGAGACACCCAGAAGGAGATGCAGAGAGATGCTAAAGCTTAGTCTGGATGTGTTAGAGGCAGGAAAGTCACTGGCCTTGAATAGTATCTTGCCTTCACCAAGAATGCTGCCTAGATTCCAAGCAAGCAAGCAACAATGCCTGACAGACATTATCACCCCAATACTACACTATATTGAGCTTAGAAAATGGGCTGTTAGTTAAATTTTTGTTTTGTTTTATTTCTATATACTTAGTTTTATATTGGTGTTGAAGAAAGTTCGTTACATCCAAAATGTAAGTTATGTAAATATTTAATGTCTACACAAACCAAAGTACACACGCACACTCAAACACACACACACACACACACACACACACACACACACAGACACACACATACACACAAGCATGTACAGTGCCGCTTGCATATACATACATACACATATAACTATACACGCATATATACATGCAAACACATGTGCGTGCGTGCACAAACACAGACTCACACATTCGGAAGCACAGACAGTTTCGCATGCATATACATATACATATAAATGCATTCACATGTTCAGAAGCACAGACTAGCATACATATACATACATCTAAATGTAACTATACTTGTATATATACACGCACACACACACACACACACACACACACACACACACACACACACACACACACACATTCAGAAGTGCAGACAGTCTCACATGCATATACATATACATATAAATTCATTCACATGTTCACAAGCACAGACTAGCATACATATACATACATCTAAATATAACTATACTTGTATATATATACACACACACACACACAGAAATTCTCAGCAGTTAAGCCACCTCACTAAGTGAATACATCTCAGATGTCTCATTGTGAGCAAATAAATGTCTGTTTTATCATATAGTGCTGCTCTGTTCCTCATCAAATGATTGATTTCTGGTAAATATCTAAAGTTTGAAGTCAGTCAATAATGTCAGAGGAAGAGTTTCATACTCTTTGGTGTTAAGGGAATGTGTAATGGTGGACCACCTGTTACACTCAAAAGACACACACACACACACACACACACACACACACACACACACACACACACACACACACACACACACACACACACACACACTTCCACCATTATGCCATGTGCACCATGGTTATCTAACTGCTCTGAGCTGGCTTGGCAAGACTGTAGAGGAATGTCAGTGATAAAGTTTGAAGTCAGTCAATAATGTCAGAGGAAGAGTTTCATACTCTTTGGTGTTAAGAGAATGTGTAATGGTGGACCACCTGTTACACCCAAAGACACACACACACACACACACACACACACACACACACACACACACACACACACACACACACACACACACACACACACACACACACACACACACACTTCCACCATTATGCCATGTGCACCATAGTTATCTAACTGCTCTGAGCTGGCTTGGCAAGACTGTAGAGGAATGTCAGTGATATTTATACAGTGCAGGTTTCCTGTGTGTTAAAGCAAGTTGATCAAGAGTCTCATGTGGCAGCAAGCTTAATGTTCTCCTCATCTCTTCATTCTCAGTTGAAGCCTTGGTTCCAGATCATACTTGGAATTACAGTCTCTAAAGGTTTACAGGCCATCATTAGAGTTAGCTCATGGCATAGATGCAGCCTCCTGGTGATGAAACCTAAATGTGCAGAGAAGTGCTATATAGAGTATTTTATGATGAGTAACAACCGCTGGACCCCTTTAGCCACTCTTTAGCCAACTCCATGTGAAATATTGCATTTGTCAATAAGAGTTTCAGTTTTCTGTTTGGCAATCAGAAGTTCAAATGTAATACTCTAAATCCTGCCATCAACTGGGTTTCTAAAGGCCTTGTTTTTTAGTATTCATTAATACTGCACATGTGAGTTATTGTTTTTATTATTTTAACTACGTGTTTGCTATTTCTTTGAGGAGATTATTTTGTCTTCAGATACCAAGCATTTTCTTACAGCATCATGTATTCAATGCTTCATATAGTAATGCTCAGAGCTGAATGCCAGGCCAAGTCTACCCTGTGACAAATGAAAAGGACAAAAACAGGGAAGCAAATACTTTGTATTCTAAGAGGTTCATTGTGTCTTAAAATTGTTATGTTTGAATCAGAAGATAGCTAACTGCGAACATTTTATAGGACGTGAGAGACTTATTTAAAAAATCCCTTTCATCTGGTTAACTGATATCGCATACACAGTACAAGATACAAGTGGATATTTCTTACTTACCTAATAACCTTTTGGTGGTCAGTGATGTGTAGATATTTTAGCATCATACTGCAGCAGGATGTGCAGGTTTACTATAACTGTACAGTCCTTCTTTTTCCAGCAAGTATTGCACCTGCTGACAGCACAGTTAATTTGGACTCATGAAGCTAAAGTTCTCAGCATGGGACTTAGCTTGTTTATAGAGCTACACATGTTTATCTGAATTTCAATTTCATTGGACAACAAGTAACTTTTTTTTGATCTAACATTTTTCTTGATTGTCTAGCCTCCAATCTAATAGTTTCCTCCTGCACCAAGATATATATATATATATATGTATATATATATATATATATATATATATATATATATATATAAAACCACCTTCCAATTCTTTTATGTCAAAGTACTAATCCTTCAGACATGTGTTTCTCAGTGCCTTTAGGTCAGTTAAGTTTAGTAACACATTTAATTATTTTTTTTTCTCAATCTGGAGCCTCATTTCTGTCCTGGACATTCACTGATCAATGTCTCCTGGAAATAGCTTCAGTGGTCAACTGTGCACTAAAGTCTGACAGATCTCATTGTTAAAGTATCATTCATTGCAAACATTTGTGAAACATATAAAGACATCTCACAGGTCCTCAAAAATTAAGCAGTCGTTGAATCTTACCTACAAAGATCCTTGATATTTTGACCTATACCTTTGACTATTACACACAACATTATGAAGCTTCATTCTCATTAACAGCTTTTGCACATTCAGAGAATAACAATTCACATTATAAGATTCTGCTGGATTGAGCATTATTGTACTTTTATATGATTATAGCATGTTTTTTTCTCAGTTTTGTTCCTCTGTGTATTATATCTAATAATTATCCCTTCCTCATATTGCATGACATATTAGCATGCTAGTAAGTATTTATAATTCCTTTTTACTCTTTCTGTTGCTGCTAGGTCAATACCTTAAGTTTTTATTTCATAATATATGCTTTCTTATAACATTGTTTTTGTTTTATATTTCTTGAACCCTGTGATATTTCTCTGCTGCAGTTAACAGGACTGTCATATTATGAAATAAATAAATCCAGAGGTAGTAGATTATGTCTATTGACAGCACAGAGCTTTAGTGCTCTGAATACCATTTTGTCTTAAGATATGTAACATCAAACAAGTTTATTACATTTTTACTGCACATTCAAAAACATGCATCTATTATATACTGTCTCTACAATAAATGATCTCCCTTGAGCACCCTCTACAGATAAGCTGAGGTCAGTGACCAGAAGGAACGGAACCAGTATCATACCAAAATGAGTTGCTACGCCTCCCTTAGCATATGGAGAATTCATTATTAGAGAAAGAGTATTGCATTTACTCTATAGATGAGGTCTGTTTGGCCAGATATCATACTGGGACTTATGCTATGAAGTTGCTCATAAAGAAAAGAAAAAAGAAAAGAAATAGAAAAAAAAAAAAAAAGCTGAAAACTCAGACATTCTGAAAGTGTTGGCTGCAAAGGAAAATTATTCTTCGAGTTATATTAAAGTGCTTCATATGAGACGATGAGGTGTCTTTAATTATATGTCTAAGGTCTATGAGCCGTTATATTATGTTCATTATTTCTTCTTTTGGCAACAGCTTTGTGCCCTCTGCGGAGGAAGATCACTTAGCATGCTCACAGTTGATGACTTTATGAAAAAAACTCTATTGTATAGTCTGACTGAAGACATAAGAAATGCTGCTAAAATTATATTAAAGCTTTCAATGAGAAGCAGCCCTTGGGGCATGCCTGTTTACAAAGAAAGCATAGCTTTATGTCTGTGCAAAAACAGTGTGTGTGTGTATATACACATGTGTGTGTGCATGCATGAAAGTGCATTTGTGTATTGATGACACAAGATATCAAGGCAATATGATTTTTCAGCCTGTCAAAGATGACAGAACCTTAATTCTAGTTTTCAGAAAAAAATCTGTAACAAAATGCATTTTATTATGCTATGTTAGTTTTCACTATTTAGAAACAGAATTATTTTTCTTTACTTTGGTGCATTGTATTCTGAAGTAATTAAACTTAAACTTGTTACCAGGAAGACTTATTGACGTGTAGATCATTAACAGGGCTCTGGACTTTCTGTGAATTTATTCATCTGGTCTTAAAGTTGTGGAAGATATGGATTTCTCAGACAATTTTTAATGTAGCATATGATTAGGTAAGTGATTTATATGTCCAAGTGATTACCTGTCACCGTGACACCAAACATTAGGCTGCAGAAGGTCAACATTCTTGCCAGTGCACACGGTTTAGAAACTGATGTTGCTTAATATGCTTTTTCTTTTTTTTTTCATAGTAAATTGTTGAAGGCTTTAGCTAGCTCTGCAATGTGGTCTGTCAAAAATAAAATGCATTATTTTTTTTTCTGTATTTCTATTAGCCTATTAATGAGCAAATCATCCATTCTACTGACTGCATAGAAGTGATAAACTGAGAATATAAAAGAAAGTTATATTACCAGCCTAGTAAGCAGTTTCTTGAAACTAATTATATTAGCAGTGGACTTTGGGATAGCACTACATGGCAGGGATTAATTGAAATGCTAGCATGCTGGGCTTCTCTAGATTGATGATTTTCATTGCTCTCGTAGTCATGTACAGTACAATGAACATTCCTGAGCAGTTAAGGGCAGTCATTTAATGTCAAACAGAGATTCCATTAGAGATCAGCAAGTAAATGTATTGGGACTTATCTTTACACTTAGAGCAGTATTCATAAATTATGTACAGTTTAGAGTTTCTCTATATTTTATGAAAAGTTCCTTCTGAACAATAAAGTGAAATCATAATGTGGAACAGTCTAGTCTCCAGCCATTTAAATTGTAAAAGGTTAATCTGATTTATTCACCATAAATTGGTCATCCATCTTCTAAAATGTGTATTTGACATCATTCTGATTAAGCCTGTAAATTATAAGGCCCCATGAAACTTGTGGTAATATATTGATACAGTGAGGCTGTGTGAGAAAGACGTAGCCGCTAGTACAACAAAATGATCAGCATTAAGAAAACCATAAAATAGAGCTAATTAGGGAGTGCATATAACAAAATCATTATAACACTATAACAGTGTTCTGTCTATAGACTTTAGGCCTCCTCAAGTCACACTTCTTATTATTTTATTTTCCCACAAAACAGAGACTCTTATGAATGATGCTGTCTCACTGGTGGCACCAGATTTTCTTGTCAGAATTAATTGTATTCATATTTTTGTCTTAAGTGTGTCTTTTTAAGTCCTTTAATTTATCATCTGATGTGTTGATGCTAATTCTAGTAAACAGTATGAATGTGGGTAGATGATATTCTGCAATGGGAAAGGGAAGAGTTCTATAAGGTGTGGCTTTTGGATGGCTGTTGTTGTCTTATCATATCCATTGGGAATCAGACTTTTATCCGAATCATTGTTGATTTATATCACTCTAACCATCACTTTCTTGTGTTCTGTTTCTAGGCATTCTTGATATTAGTGATGCTTTCTTTCAGTAACAAGGTCAGTTTTATTCAGTGCTCAACTCCACATGATTTGAATGAATGTCTGAAAGTAGTGATGACATTCCAAACATTACAGGGAAAAATAGTTGGAAGACTACAATATGGAGATGTCCTGCAGAGTGTGACACTCACATAGAAGTCCCTCTTGTCAGTTTTAATTTCTGTAGTTGCTGAGTGTAGTTAATTTGTTTATAGATCCTTACATGTGTGTTTCCTTTAGTGATGCATATTATAATTAGTTGTAATAATCCATAAGTTAAAATACTTAACTTGCTCTAGATATCCATGATGTACAACTCTCAATCCCTTAAATCAAGACTAAGAGTTTTTAAATGTCAGCAAGTGGCCCAGTGATTATTTTGATGTACACCTTAGTGATAACTGAAATGGCTGAGTGCTGATTATGGAAGTGGGGCCATGTCATTGCTCCAACATACTGATCACAGCTGGCACAGAAAGTACACAAGCACCAGGTGTAACAACAGGATGGACAGTGTCTAAAAAGTTACCCATTATAGCAGTCATGCCAATATCCCCTAAAGTAAGTCTAGAAGCATCCTACTGTTTTGAAGATACATTATCTATATTAACTGTTATTTGAATGTATCCAACCCTTACCAGTGTGTGAGCATTAAAAACAAAGGGGTGTTCAAAAGAATAGGCTTCAACATGGAGCCTTTTTCATATACTGAACCATACTTTATTAAATGATTGCTACCAGAAAGTGGTACTGCCTTGTCCACCTAATGTAGGTGGCAGATAGTTGCTAATGTCCCTTGAACATGAGTCATATTAGACCAATGCATATTATAAGCATAGGGAATGGCAATCAGCTTAGCAATGAGCCATACATACATACCTCTCAAATGCTTAGCACAACAATTAATATATGTGTACATGCATGCATGTCTGTACCTGTGTGTGTGTATGTGTATTTGACTGTATATATTTCTGTCCAATAAAGGGCATACAGACTGTGACCTGTGCATGTGACAAATACACCAAGTGTTCTGTGCCTGTTCTTAATTCCTCATTCCCCAAACTGTAGATGTACTGCACACAGCCTTACTCATGCCCAAATGTGACCACTGGCCTTACTCATGCCCATATGTGACCACTGATAGTTTAAGGATCTAGTATCATTTGCCATTTTAATCTGTTCAGCACAACATGTTTTTATGCAATGCTCAAAGTCATTCCACTCAGTGTATCTATTTTTTTGAAAATCATAATTGGAAGTCAAAGCACTAAACTAAAAAAAGTAGGCTTCTGTTTCAATTCATTTCTTCTAAATCCTGGTCTAATTATTTTTATTCTAAATAAAAAAATATATATAAGCAAAACATAACTCGCAACTAAGTAATCTTTCTTAAAGAATTCCTCATTAATTCTGGAAGGAGTTCAGTGGTTATGAAGGAAAGATAAAAGGGGGTTTAGGGCTTTGGGGAATGGGGGGTGGATGGCAGTGCTGGGTTGGAAGTGGAAGGTGGTTAGATGATGTGTTGGGAAAAGAAGAGTTAAATTAGAAGGGAAGAGGGTTGGGGAGGAGCTTAGGTGGTTTTATATGAGTGTAGCTGGGTAAGGGGTCAGAATTAGGTGTTAACTTGCTACACTGCAGGCTTACGTCTCTCACGTAGGCCTTGGATTAATAGTTGTTTGCATGGAGAAGGTGGGTAATGCTTAGTAAAAGAGGTTTAAGGTATGCTTTATATTTGTATGTGAGAGTCTTAATTGTGATGTGGACAGTTTAGCTAATTTTTTTTTCTTCTTCTATTTTTCTTTCCTGAGTCAGAGTGCGAGAAGACCATTGGATGTTTAGAACCTTTGGGGAGGAGGTTGAGTAATGGGATAATGCTCTGGGAATTTAGTAGTTCATTCTTGCATTTAATTTAGGCAAACAAACAACAACAACAACAAAAAAAAAAACAGTAATTAAGACAGATATCATTAGCGATATTGACCTAGATTAGAAAAGTTGACTCAAATGTTCCATTGGATATTCCTTTTGGCTACCCTTAAATCGTAGTGGAATTGTAGCTGTAGTATGAAATGGTGGTGTTAATGTAGCGTTGATGGGGTGGTATGATATAGCTCCTTCTGGTGTAGGATGGATGTGGCTGAGGGTTTTCCTATGCTGTATTTTAGACAAAATGTTTGCTGGTGGTGGTAGTTTGATGCTGTGCCTTCCTTGCTGCTGGTATGGTTCGAGGCAAGCTATGAATGTCATTTTGAAGGCCACAAACTTCCCAAAATAATGACCAGTCGCAACCCATGTGTGGTGTTGCACTAACCTTTAATAAGGCATAGTGTGAAAGTGCAGACAGTCAGTTTGTGTTTGGCTCTGTCATGTTTGAAATATGGAGGTTTTAAAAAAAAAAAAGTGAAATGCACAGGATAAATAAAAAAAAAATAAAATAAAAATAATATATGTAAAATATAATGATGCAGATGGTGCAAACAAGGGGGAAAGCAGTGGTAAATGCTCTCAATTGTTGGATTTTCACACAATGTCCAGATATTACCTCAGATTTTGGCCAGTTTCTCGTAATGCTTGTGGTTCTGTGGCTTATCATTGAGTATTACATTCACTAAAGAATTATGGACATTTAATGTTCAGACTTCACATTTTTCAGAATTTGTATAGTACCATTAAACCATTATTCTGGCAATGTTTTACATTTATACAAGCAATATTTAAACAGTGCTCCTATTGTGGGCCTTTGTCCCCCATTGTTTAGCTTTGTCCAGATTTCTTGTGCTAAGAGGTAGAGAGAAGGATTTGGAGGGACTGTCAGGGTTAATGGGGGGGGGGTAGAATTTCAGGGAGGGAATTGCTGCAACCATGAGGAAGAACATGTTAGGGAGTGAGAAGGGAAGCAGGGAGGAATGTTACAGTGAGTGCAGAGGGACTTAGGGGGTAGGGGGAAGTGGTCACCAGGTTAAGGTTGAGGCAGTTGCAACCAGGGACCGGTAGTGCAGTTAACTTTCTGTACAGCCTACTGTGATGCAAACATGTGTAAAAGGAAATAAATAAACTAAATAAGTATACATACATGTGTTCTATATATAATTGCATGTATATATATATATATATATATATATATATATATATATATATATATATATAAAACCAGTATTCAAGGCAAAAAACTAGGATTTGTCCCCCTCCCCAATGTTGTTTGACCCTGGAGTTGGTTTATCTAGTTATGGGGGGTGTGGGGGGGGTTCAGACCCCCACATTGGTGGTGGGGGTGAAGCCCCTCCACCCAGTCTCTTTTAAAAGAAGACAATAAAACAAAAAGTACAGATTCTAAAGGAAAATAGGCGGGGGACTTCACCCTCTACCCCCCCCAATGTGGGTGTCTGCACCCCCCCACCCCCCTAACTATATATACCAACTCCAGGGTCGCACGACATTGGGGAGGGGGATAAATCCCAGTTTTATGCCTTGAATACTGGTTTTTGATCAAATGAACTTTTGATCAAATGGGTTTCAATCAAATGGACTTTGGATCATATTAAGTAGACCCATATATATATATATATATATATATATATATATATATATATATATATATATATATATATATATATATATATATATATATATATATATATATATATATATATATATATATGTGTATGTATATATATATATATATATATATATATATATATATATATATATATGTATGCATCTATCTATATATATTTATATACATTTTTATGAGTGGGGTTAGGCATGGGAAGCAAACTCCAGGATCATATAATTTACCACTGGCAGGTTTTGGCCTTGGGTTCAATGGTGTCGTATAGTGTCACCAGCCATGCTGCTCAGGATGAAGGGCAGTTACAAGCTAGAATGGAAGGCTAGGTTAATATTTTTTTCTCTTTTTCCCTTAGAGTGCTTACTGTTGTCCTTTCTTTAGATGGCTGAAGGACTGAGTTTGCAGCAGAGATGGGCAACCATTGTCTCACAGGCAGAAGAGCTGTTCCAGGAACTGCCAATCAGTGAATCTCTGGCAGCTGGAGTACCTGGTGAATCCAGTCAGAAGAGCAGAAGGCAGGTGGCAGAAAGCAGTTTGGTAGCCTGAGGGACATGGGCATGACAGTCAAGGGATGCTGTTACAGTGGATGTTCTGGCCACTGGAGCAGTGCACAATGTGGTTGCAGGTAATGACATGTTGTTGGGAGTTCATTTAGGCATATCAGACTTGGTGTGGTTTGATAATAGCTCAGGGACAGGTGGAGATGAGTCACTTCAGGAGCCCGGAGAAACTGTAGGTGCCATAGAGGATTGGTAGAGGCTTAGTGAAGGTATGGCAGGTCCAAGGGGAGGCTAGCTTAGGGTTGTTGATGAAGAGTTACAGGATGTACATAGGTGGGGTGGAGTCACGATGATGTGAGGTCAGATCCGACCAGACAATTGGTTTACCTACACAGGCCTTGGGTCAATGGAAAGTTGGGGTCTTTTTGACCCCTCAAATACTGTCCTCAGTTAAAGAAAAGATCTGGAAGGATGAGCACTTCTATCTTTTTGAATTAATTGATACTGAAGAGGTTCAATACTTGATAGAATCAGAAATTGCAAATAGCAAAGATCTTTCTGTGGCTTTAGTGGCCTTGAGTTGGAGGAGAGTAGGTAGGCTGGGACCAAGAACATGGGACAACTCGGTGTTAGACTTCATGTACTGCATGGTGTTTTGGTTGGAAAAAGATACTGCATTGGCATTACCACCCATGGCTTATTTTTTCATGATCCATGAGGCACAACATCTGCGGGCAGGGAATTCCCTGATGTGATATAATCGGAGGTGCGAAGTGGTGGATTAGTTGCTGTATTGGGAAGTTAGACACCCTGACATCTAGCTAGCTATCTACTATGATATTTAGCTTCGGAGTTGTTAGCAGAGGGGGTAAGTTAGTAGGAGAAGGGCGGGAGTATGTTGAGGCCTTTAATGCAAGGTGTTGCTCATGAGTGGCATACTGGTTCTCACACACTTGTTCAAAGTGTGCAGGAGTGCATCCAGCTGTGCAGTGCGGTCAGCGGGAAGGCAATTTGGTCAAACCAAGTTCACTTTCAACTGTCTTGGGAGGGTTACTTTCTTCGTTTGATGGATTTGAAAGTCTACAAGGTAGGGGGATTTTCATGGGCTGGGAGGTGTCATTTCAGAAGCAGAGGGAAAGACCAAGTTATGGATTCTCATCAATTTACTGATCTGGTAGTTGCAGAGAAATTAATTGGTGAGTTTTCCGGGGGATTTTCTATTAAATCAGTTTGTAAGAATTTTAATTAAGTACTGGGGAGGGGAGAGGTTTTGTAAGGTTTGGTGGATAAAGAAAGGTGGGCTGGGTAGGTTAAGGGTTGGTTTGACAGTCCCCCCTTTGGCAGTTTTAAGATGCCACCATTAGGTTTGATTTATATGAAGTTGGCCAGTGAATTTCAGTTGATTCACCATTTGCCTCATCATAAAGGGAACACCATTAAAGATTTTATTTCAGTAGAGGATGCAAAAGTGAGTTATGCATCTTTGGATGATATAGTGTGGGACATTCTGGGGTTTACAGATCCGTGGATGGTGAAGGTGGATATTGAATCTGCATTTTGATTACTGCTGGTATGAGAGGAAGAGTGACTGTTGTTAAGCATGGTAGTTGGAAACAAGTTTTACTTTGACAAGGCTATGCTGATGGGATGTTCAGTGGTCTGTGCCACTTTTGAGTAGTTTAGCACTACACTCCGTTGGATTTTTCAGCAGCAGGTGGGCACTCAGAAAGTGGTACATTATCTGGACAACTTCCTAATATTAGATGAAGGGTTTGAAAGAGCATTGGAGGGTATTCCAGAGTTTTTGGGGATGTGCAAGTAACTAGGTGTCCCATTGGCTACATAGGAGTTAGAAGGCCTGGCCAAGTCATTGGGTTTCTTGGAATTGCTAGTGGATGTGGGATGTGGATTGTGTTGTTCGCTGGATGAGAAGATAACATATTTAAAGGAAAATATTGAGTAGATGAAACAGCACAAGGTGTTGATTAAAGATGTCATGGAGCGTTTAGGTCTTATGAATTTTGCATGTTAAGCAATTCACTCAGGTCACATATTTTGTATGTCCATGAGCTTTTTATTGCAAGGGGAAAGCAAACATTATTGAGTAAGAAATGGTAAGCTGGCATGTGCTGATTTAGCACGGTCATTGTCCTTCTTGGAGCAGTTTAAAGTTGTTTCCTTTTGGCAGACAGATTGTGTTGGTCAATAGTAATTGCAATTGTTTACAGACGTAGTGGTGGTATTGGGATGGGAACATTGTTTTGGTGATGAATGGTTTGTGGCTGAATGACCAGCAGATTGGATGGATGAATGGAATAGGGATGTAGCCTTTGAGGAGTTAATTCCAATTTGGGCAGCATTTGTGTTTTGGCAGGAGTGGTTGCAGAGAAAGAGGGTTATTTTTCATTAGGACAATATTGCATTAGTTCGAGTTTTACAGGCTAAGACAGTGAAGTCTGAATTACTTTTGTTAGTATTACATAAATTGATTTTGCTGAATTTGTTGATTAATTTTTCTTTTACAGGAGTGCATTTGGTGGGTGCTAGGGATGGGATGGCTGACAGTTTGTCTTGCTTTCAGTTTTCCAGGTTCTAGCAGTTAGCTCCAGAGGCAGCGGGTGAGCTGATGGTGTTGCCATATGAGGTGTGGCAGACTGGACCGAAGTAACCAGATGGTTGCTGCAGGAGTACTGGGCACCTTCTACAACGAAGGCATATGGTAGGGCATTACAAGATTTTGATACATTTGTTTTGCAGCTGCCTGAAGAGGAAGGAGTTTGGTCAGAAAATTGTTATTGCAATACCTGGCTTTGGCTTGGGTGCAAGGTGAGGCAGTTCATTTGGCCAAGGTGGACCTGGAAGTGATCAGTATTTTAGTGCAGGTGGCGGGGTTGCATGATTTTACTAAATGCTGGACTGGGGTTTGTATGTTGAAGGGTTGGGGTACAGTTGCTAATGTGAAGATGGACAGATGTGGGCCATTGACAAAACAGGCTCTGAAGATTTTGCTATGAGGTTATCTTTGGTGGATGATGATTCAAAGGGTTATTCTTTGTGGGTGACCTTGACTCTATGGATGTATTATAGAGCATATAGGGTGTCTGTGTTGTTAGAGTCACTAGTTTGAAGGGATGTGAAAGTATTTTTTGCTTCAGTACACATTTGGTTGCAAAGAACTAAAATGGATCATTTGGGCAAAGGCATGCAGAAAGTACTGGGAAAGGACAGGAATGACTAGTTGTGTCCAGTGGGTTGGGCTAGGAGATTACTGCGGTCTCATGCAGGGATTCCTCAGGGCTTGTTTTTTCAGTCAGTAGGTTGTAAGGTGATAATGGGTGATCAATTTGTATGTGTGATGACGAGAGCCTTTTGGTGTATTGGTTTTCCAAGTGAAAGGTTTTCCACTCATTCCTTTCACATTGGAAGGGCCTCAGATTTAGCAACAGAAGGCAGATCAGTTGAAGTTATTAAGAGGGTGGGCTATATAATAATAATATGCCTTTTCATCTTAAATAATTGGTTAAGGTGGGTGACTTGGTATTATTTGTTTTTTTTTTCTCTTCTAGAGAAGGAGATAGTCATTCTGGGTCATTCTTATATTCGTTGGGTGGTGAAGAGGGCTGCAATTAGGCTGGCTGGCAATGAATTGGGGTTACATTGTATTGGTCAGAGAGTCATATGGCATGGTATCAGAGGACTCAGGTGGTATCAGCAGGTGGATGAATTTGCATGTATAGAGTCACAAATTCAGGTCCCCGTGAATCTTGGCGGTTCATCTGGCAGGTAATGATTTGGGAATAATTCCAAAATGACAGCTGGTATCTAGGATAAAAGAAGATCTGATTACTTTGAAGTGGTTATACCCAGGTATGTGTATTGTGTGGTCTGAAATAGTACCGCAATTATTTTTATTTATTATTTATTTACATTTGTTTACCGGGGATGTCCGACTGGACAAAGCTGTCCATTTTCAGTGGAGGCCCAGGATGAAAAGCTCCAGAACAGTTGCTAACATACTATACATAAGGTATTTACATGAGCATTGTGGTTTAGACATACAGTTATAAAATATAGCAGGTAGTAACATATGATTGTTGTTCATACAGTATGATAAGTAGAGATAATCTTGAAAATGTATTAAAGATAAGACAAGAAAGGAAAAACTAAAAAATACTAGCCAGACAATCTTGAAGATGTAATGAAAATAAGAAAAGAAATGAAAAACTAAAAATACTATCCAGGTTGTCAAAGTAGGAGAATATAGACAAGTTCATATGAAGTTCATTGACATCTTAAGGGAAAGCTTTTACTCAGTCTAGGGTTGAGTTAGCGGATATAGATGGGACAGTAGGGAGTAGGCGGCACTGACCTGGTAAGTAACTTGTGATAATATATAGTGCATCTGTGGGAGTTATAAAGAGGAGGTTGGATAGTGGGAAGGGGAAAGGAGTTAAAATATGTCATCCAGGTCCTAGGCAGTTACAAGTAATGTGTGGTAATATATAGTGCATCTGTGGGAGTTTTAAAGAGGTTGGATAGTGGGTAGGGGAAAAGAGTTAGAATATGTCAGCCAGGTGCTAGGCAGTTACAAGTAACGTGTGATAATATATAGTGCATCTGTGTGAGTTTTAAAGAGGTTGGATAGTGGGTAGGGGAAAGGAGTTAGAATATGTCAGCCAGGTGCTAGGCAGTTACAAGTAACGTTTGATAATATACAGTGCATCTGTGGGAGTTTTAAAGAGGAGGTTGGATAGTGGGTAGGGGGAAGGAGTTAGAATATGTCAGCCAGGTGCTAGGCAGTTACAAGTAACGTTTGATAATATACAGTGCATCTGTGGGAGTTTTAAAGAGGAGGCTGGATAGTGGGTAGGGGAAAGGAATTAGAATAGGTCAGCCAGGTGCTAGGCAGTTACAAGTAACGTGTGATAATATATAGTGCATCTGTGTGAGTTTTAATGAGGTTGGATAGTGGGTAGGGGAAAGGAGTTAGAATATGTCAGCCAGGTGCTAGGCAGTCACAAGTAACGTGTGATAATATATAGTGCATCTGTGTGAGTTTTAATGAGGTTGGATAGTGGGTAGGGGAAAGGAGTTAGAATATGTCAGCCAGGTGCTAGGCAGTCACAAGTAACGTGTGATAATATATAGTGCATCTGTGGAAGTTTTAAAGAGGAGGTTGGATAGTGGGTAGGGGAAAGGAGTTAGAATATGTCACCCGGGTGCTAGGCAGTTACAAGTAACTTGTGATAATATATAGTGCATCTGTGTGAGTTTTAATGAGGTTGGATAGTGGGTATGGGAAAGGAGTTAGAATATGTCAGCCAGGTGCTAGGCAGTCACAAGTAACGTGTGATAATATACAATGCATCTGTGGGAGTTTTAAAGAGGTTGGATAGTGGGTAGGTGAAAGGAGTTAGAATATGTCACCCGGGTGCTAAGCAGTTACAAGTAACGTGTGATAACACATAGTGCACCTGTGTTTTTTAATGAGGTTGGATAGTAGGTAGGGGAAAGGAGTTAGAATATGTCACCCGGGTGCTAGGCAGTTACAAGTAACATGTGATAACATATAGTGCATCTGTGTTTTTTTAATGAGGTTGGATAGTGGGTAGGTGAAAGGAGTTAGAATATGTCACCCGGGTGCTAAGCAGTTACAAGTAACGTGTGATAATATATAGTGCATCTGTGTGAGTTTTAATGAGGTTGGATAGTGGGTAGGGGAAAGGAGTTAGAATATATCAGCCAGGTGCTAGTCAGTTACAAGTAATGTGTGATAATATATAGTGCATCTGTGGGAGTTTTAAAGAGGTTGGATAGTGGGTAGGTGAAAGGAGTTAGAATATGTCACCCGGGTGCTAAGCAGTTACAAGTAACGTGTGATAATATATAGTGCATCTGTGTGAGTTTTAATGAGGTTGGATAGTGGGTAGGGGAAAGGAGTTAGAATATGTCAGCCAGGTGCTAGGCAGTCACAAGTAACGTGTGATAATATATAGTGCATCTGTGTGAGTTTTAATGAGGTTGGATAGTGGGTAGGGGAAAGGAGTTAGAATATGTCAGCCAGGTGCTAGGCAGTTACAAGTAACGTGTGATAATATACAGTGCATCTGTGGGAGTTTTAAAGAGGAGGTTGGATAGTGGGTAGGGGGAAGGATTTAGAATATGTCAGCCAGGTGCTAGGCAGTTACAAGTAACGTTTGATAATATACAGTGCATCTGTGGGAGTTTTAAAGAGGAGGCTGGATAGTGGGTAGGGGAAAGGAATTAGAATAGGTCAGCCAGGTGCTAGGCAGTTACAAGTAACGTGTGATAATATATAGTGCATCTGTCTGAGTTTTAATGAGGTTGGATAGTGGGTAGGGGAAAGGAGTTAGAATATGTCAGCCAGGTGCTAGGCAGTCACAAGTAACATGTGATAATATACAGTGCATCTGTGGGAGTTTTAAAGAGGTTGGATAGTGGGTAGGTGAAAGGAGTTAGAATATGTCACCCGGGTGCTAGGCAGTTACAAGTAATGTGTGATAATATATAGTGCATCTGTGGAAGTTTTAAAGAGGAGGTTGGATAGTGGGTAGGGGAAAGGAGTTAGAATATGTCACCCGGGTGCTAGGCAGTTACAAGTAACTTGTGATAATATATAGTGCATCTGTGTGAGTTTTAATGAGGTTGGATAGTGGGTAGGGGAAAGGAGTTAGAATATGTCAGCCAGGTGCTAGGCAGTCACAAGTAACGTGTGATAATATACAGTGCATCTGTGGGAGTTTTAAAGAGGTTGGATAGTGGGTAGGTGAAAGGAGTTAGAATATGTCACCCGGGTGCTAAGCAGTTACAAGTAACGTGTGATAACACATAGTGCACCTGTGTTTTTTAATGAGGTTGGATAGTAGGTAGGGGAAAGGAGTTAGAATATGTCATCCAGGTCCTAGGCAGTTACAAGTAATGTGTGGTAATATATAGTGCATCTGTGGGAGTTTTAAAGAGGTTGGATAGTGGGTAGGGGAAAAGAGTTAGAATATGTCAGCTAGGTGCTAGGCAGTTACAAGTAACGTGTGATAATATATAGTGCATCTGTGTGAGTTTTAAAGAGGTTGGATAGTGGGTAGGGGAAAGGAGTTAGAATATGTCAGCCAGGTGCTAGGCAGTTACAAGTAACGTTTGATAATATACAGTGCATCTGTGGGAGTTTTAAAGAGGAGGTTGGATAGTGGGTAGGGGGAAGGAGTTAGAATATGTCAGCCAGGTGCTAGGCAGTTACAAGTAACGTTTGATAATATACAGTGCATCTGTGGGAGTTTTAAAGAGGAGGCTGGATAGTGGGTAGGGGAAAGGAATTAGAATAGGTCAGCCAGGTGCTAGGCAGTTGTAACGTGTGATAATATATAGTGCATCTGTGTGAGTTTTAATGAGGTTGGATAGTGGGTAGGGGAAAGGAGTTAGAATATGTCAGCCAGGTGCTAGGCAGTCACAAGTAACATGTGATAATATACAGTGCATCTGTGGGAGTTTTAAAGAGGTTGGATAGTGGGTAGGTGAAAGGAGTTAGAATATGTCACCCGGGTGCTAGGCAGTTACAAGTAATGTGTGATAATATATAGTGCATCTGTGGAAGTTTTAAAGAGGAGGTTGGATAGTGGGTAGGGGAAAGGAGTTAGAATATGATCGCCTGGTGCTAGGCAGTTACAAGTAACTTGTGATAATATATAGTGCATCTGTGTGAGTTTTAATGAGGTTGGATAGTGGGTAGGGGAAAGGAGTTAGAATATGTCAGCCAGGTGCTAGGCAGTCACAAGTAACGTGTGATAATATACAGTGCATCTGTGGGACTTTTAAAGAGGTTGGATAGTGGGTAGGTGAAAGGAGTTAGAATATGTCACCCGGGTGCTAAGCAGTTACAAGTAATGTGTGATAACACATAGTGCACCTGTGTTTTTTAATGAGGTTGGATAGTAGGTAGGGGAAAGGAGTTAGAATATGTCACCCGGGTGCTAGGCAGTTACAAGTAACATGTGATAACATATAGTGCATCTGTGTTTTTTTAATGAGGTTGGATAGTGGGTAGGAGAAAGGAGTTAGAATACGTCAGCCAGGTGCTAGGCAGTCACAAGTAACGTGTGATAATATATAGTGCATCTGTGGGAGTTTTAAAGAGGTTGGATAGTGGGTAGGTGAAAGGAGTTAGAATATGTCACCCGGGTGCTAAGCAGTTACAAGTAACGTGTGATAATATATAGTGCATCTGTGTGAGTTTTAATGAGGTTGGATAGTGGGTAGGGGAAAGGAGTTAGAATATGTCAGCTAGGTGCTAGGCAGTCACAAGTAACGTGTGATAATATATAGTGCATCTGTGTGAGTTTTAATGAGGTTGGATAGTGGGTAGGGGAAAGGAGTTAGAATATGTCAGCCAGGTGCTAGGCAGTTACAAGTAACGTGTGATAATATATAGTGCATCTGTGGAAGTTTTAAAGAGGAGGTTGGATAGTGGGTAGGGGAAAGGAGTTAGAATATGTCACCCAGGTGCTAGGCAGTCACAAGTAACGTGTGGTAATATATAGTGCATCTGTGGGAGTTTTAAAGAGGTTGGATAGTGGGTAGGGGAAAGGAGTTAGAATATGTCAGCCAGGTGCTAGTCAGTTACAAGTAACGTGTGATAATATATAGTGCATCTGTGGGAGTTTTAAAGAGGAATTTGGATAGTGGGTAGGGGAAAGGAGTTAGAATATGTCACCCAGGTGCTAGGCAGTCACAAGTAACGTATGGTAATATATAGTGCATCTGTGGGAGTTTTAAAGAGGTTGGATAGTGGGTAGGGGAAAGGAGTTAGAATATGTCAGCCAGGTGCTAGGCAGTCGCAAGTAACTTGTGATAATATATAGTGCATCTGTGGGAGTTTTAAAGAGGTTGGATAGTGGGTAGGGGAAAGGAGTTAGAATATGTCAGCCAGGTGCTAGTCAGTTACAAGTAACGTGTGATAATATATAGTGCATCTGTGGGAGTTTTAAAGAGGAATTTGGATAGTGGGTAGGGGAAAGGAGTTAGAATATGTCACCCAGGTGCTAGGCAGTCACAAGTAACGTATGGTAATATATAGTGCATCTGTGGGAGTTTTAAAGAGGTTGGATAGTGGGTAGGGGAAAGGAGTTAGAATATGTCAGCCAGGTGCTAGGCAGTCGCAAGTAACTTGTGATAATATATAGTGCATCTGTGGGAGTTTTAAAGAGGTTGGATAGTGGGTAGGGGAAAGGAGTTAGAATATGTCAGCCAGGTGCTAGTCAGTTACAAGTAACGTGTGATAATATATAGTGCATCTGTGGGAGTTTTAAAGAGGTTGGATATTGGGTAGGGTAAAGGAGTTAGAATATGTCAGCCAGGTGCTAGGCAGTTACAAGTAACGTGTGATAATATATAGTGCATCTGTGGGAGTTTTAATGAGGTTGGATAGTGGGTAGGGGAAAGGAGTTAGAATAGGTCAGCCAGGTGCTAGGCAGTTACTAGTAATGTGTGATAATATATAGTGCATCTGTGGGAGTTTTAATGAGGTTGGATAGTGGGTAGGGGAAAGGAGTTAGAATATGTCACCCGGGTGCTAGGCAGTCACAAGTAACGTGTGGTAATATATAGTGCATCTGTGGGAGTTTTAAAGAGGAAGTTGGATAGTGGGTAGGGGAAAGGAGTTAGAATATGTCAGTCAGGTGCTAGGCAGTTGCATGACCAGGAGTTGTTTAGGTGGGAAATAAGCTGTTTTTTGAAGATGGTTTTGTTAGGTTGTACCCTGATTTGTAGTGGTAGGGCGTTCCAAGTCTTGACAATGTTGTTAGAATACAAGGAGTCACCAGAGATGTAATCGCTTTTGGAGATTGTGATTTGTGCCTTGTTAGTGGATCTAAGTTCTCAATTATTGGAGTAGAGGTTGATCCGGTCTTTTAAGGCTGGAGTTTTGATAGGTTTGTGCAGTATTTGGTGAGCTAGATGAAGTTGGTTTAGAGCTAAGGTGTTTGTGAGTTCTAGCCTGGAAAGTTGTTTTACGGCCTGATAGTGGTGGTTGGGGTAGGAGGAGTTTAGTCAAATTTTGCTATTTTGTTGTAACCTACAGATAGCTTGTTTAAAGTGCTCTTGTTTAGATAAATTAGGACAGGATAAGCTTACAGTAGGGTAGAGAGAAGATGGGTAAGAGCTAGGGTAACTTTACTGTTGCTGGTTAGGAAGTTTATACATCTGTAAAGAGTACCTAGTTTTTGTTGACTTTTGGAAGAATGCTGACAGTTTTATGGCTTTAGAGGGGGCTCATCAGCTTTTTTATTGTAGGCTGGAGAGGCAAATGGTTACTTTGGGTGTTCATATGATAGATTATAGGGATTTGGATGACAGGGACCCAGTATGGTTCAGAGATGATGGATTACCCCTGAGTAATTTTGGTTTGGATCCATTTAATGTGCACTTGAGTTTGTTTTTAGAAGGTTTGGTGAAGGTCCTGCAGTAGTTGAGAGGGAAGAGCCTGTGCTAGGCTGGAGGGTGGAGAAGACGGGCAGGGTTGTCCCTCTTCTTTTCCCCCTCTGGTCTTGGGTGTTGATTCAAGGAGTTTGGTAGATGAAACTGAGTGGTGGGACGTTGCTTTGAAAAGTAAGAGTAATCTATTGGTCTACTTAGTTGGACATGGTGATTAGGGATATGCTGCCCTGGTAAATGGTTACATGGGTTTTCATGCTGTGATTAATAAATTAAAATGTCATTCAATAAAGTTATATTTACAGGAGTTTAATAAAGGTCATCAAATGTGATTTCATGTGGTTGTGTTTTATTGAAGGAGGCAGAGACAAAGAAATGTATCACCTCTTGCCACTTCAGGGCTACATCCTCTAATGATAAAATCAAATCATCCATGAGTAAATATAAACTACTTCTTCTACCTTTCTGCCTTATCTGCCTGTCAGCTCTCTCAGTCTCTGTGCCTACCATTCAATCACAAACAAAAACAATGCTGGTGGCAATGGATTACTGTGCTAGATACTCCTCTCCAACCAGACATTATCTGACAACCCCCTTTTGACTCTAAGCTTGAACGTGAAGTATATAGTAAGTTTTAACTCCTTGCAAAAATGGAATTTGCTTACCATTTGCTGATATGTACAAAGTCTAATCTTCCAACTTGCAGAATCAAAAACTCTTTTGCACATTAATTACTGCACTCTTGTCTTTCTTACCCCATTCCACAAAATCTATTCAGTGAGGAATAGACATCTTGAATGAAACCATCACGTGAGTCTCCCGCCAATGCCATTGCAACATCATCTACTTAAGTTTCAAAGATCTGGCCAGCACCATTTTTTCTATATTACAAAGAGAGAGGGTGCATAATTCCTTGAGTCCACATTGCTCCCCTTCTTTTTAAGCAATGCTAACATTTCCACATCTGTCTTTTACGCTAGAAAACTACTTTCCTCCACTATGCCATGAAACATCCACCCAAGGTGCTACCTTTTTCCATTCCAGTCATTTTATGCAAGTCAGCCACCTCCCTTTCTCACTGCTATCATTTCTCCTACTAGAGTCCATTTGTACAATCATTCTGTATCTCTCTCTTCTTCTTCCCCTAAACTGGAGCCTTTCCAGTAATCTAAATTGTTAGCATGTATTATTCATTCCTTTTACAAACCCAATTAAAAGCCTTAAATGTTTCAGTTATACCCTTATTCGAAACTTCCCTGGCATCATCTACCTATTGCACTTTACTAATCCATGTTTGCTTTCTAAGCTCCTTTAATTTCAACAGTTAATGTGAATGTTAATAAGTGAGTTAATAAGTGAGTGTGTAAGTAATAAGGGACCGACTGATAGGTACAATAAGTATAATAAAGAGAGCAACATATAAAGATATATATATATATATAGAGAGAGAAAGAGAGAGAGTGAGAGAGAGAGAGACACACACACACACACACACACACACACACACACACACACACACACACACACACACACACACACACAAAGCAACTCTTCTGCCCATAAGATTATCATTTAATATGTAATGTTTTATGTATTTGTCTTTGACATCATTTGAGCTAAAAGGCAAATCTCATACACTAATATAGGTTATTATATTTTATTTTGATATCTGTATATAAATTAAAATCTGCACATTTATTGCACAACATTGTGCACAGATACATATTAATTTCATGTGTTATTATTACTGTCTTCGACATTGTCTACATATGTATAGTGAGTGTATCTTCCGTTGAAGTGCGATTTTGTTTTGCATACCCTGTATCATGTAGATAGATAGTTGCTCAGAGTTTGCCCTCTTACTTCTAATTGCCTCCTAGT